>NW_015511366.1:2028-2538 GCF_001515645.1 Sinocyclocheilus grahami | reverse complement strand
AAAGAAATACTTGATTCATTTTGAACTTATTATCAAAGTTCTGAGTGAAGATGTTGCTGTTTTGGGAAGGGTGGGAAAAAAAAGCTGCATGCTGGAGTTGTTTTTAAGATTAGACCGGCGTCAGGGTGATACCTTATAATGTACTTTCCTGAAATTATTTCCGGAATCAGCTATTTCAAGAGCACACGGATGCAAAGGAGCTAAGAAAACCAACTCCACCTTTCCCTCTCCTTCTTTTTGCTCTCAATCACTCAACATCAACCTACACGCAAATATACTCTTACACACAATGCCAGGAAGTGGCACTCTGTTGTGTAAAACCTAGCCTTGTAGCGTTTCTTCAAAATGTCTTTCTTAAATTACATGTGGGACAGGGATGACGTGAATTTATGATGGAAACTATTATTTTCTGTACGGATAGGGGATGTTCAGACTGTAGTAGACGTGAAGGTGGGATGTAGCCACCAACAGTAAAGGTCAAAGCTGTATGTTGTTCAGTCAGTTAGCGTG
>NW_015511366.1:0-482 GCF_001515645.1 Sinocyclocheilus grahami | reverse complement strand
CCTTTTGGTTTCTGTACCCAATATTTAAAAAAGTTAAAAACTTTTAAAAAATATTTAAAAGTTTTGACTTAGTGCATTAAAACATATTGTTTTTTGTAAAATAAATTGTCAATGTCCACTACAGAAATTCATACTTCATTACACTTAAATGTGACAAAAAATTTTTGAAACACAACGAGGAAAAGATTTTTATATTAACACATTTATTGGTTCCATGTTTTAAAGGCTACAATAGACTGGAAACCCTAGTAAAAGCAGTGCATGCTGGGACATAAACTACTGTTCAAAAGTTTGGAGTCGGTAGGACTTTTTTGAAGGAATTAATACTTTTATCAAGGATGCTTTAAAGGGATCAAAAGTGATAGTGAACATATTTCTAATGTTACAAAAGATTTCTATTTCAAATAAATGCTGTTCTACCATATGTTCTATTAATCAAAGAAACCTGATTAAAATGGATCACACAGTTTCCACAATCATAT
>NW_015511365.1:9355-10308 GCF_001515645.1 Sinocyclocheilus grahami | reverse complement strand
TTGGCCCAAAAGCCCCTATTAATCATAGTCTAATTGAATTCCAGCAAACACATAAAACTCTGATTGGGTTTAGTTATTTCATTTTGCAAACACATGTCTCTGGTGAACCGTGTAAAGTGATATGCAGTGGTGAGCCATGTCATCTGGAACTGTCTCGCTGCTCTGGCTGATGTTTAATAAGCAGAAACATGTGTTGTCCCCGATTTGACTGCCATAGCTAGCCTGATGTCCAGGGAGAGCCATACTTCTGGATTGAGCCACGTCTGTTCCTATCTTTGATTAATGCTCTGTGATTTTATTTTGTGAAGGATAGCTCTTGTGGTTGCTCGTTTCGTCTCTGTGACCTGCTAAACTTTGGTCTGGAATTGCGTGGATGGCAGCGGGACAACAATGAGAATATTTCCGTCAGAGCCGAGCAACACTGGAAAGCCGGAATAATTATCAGCAGCTGTCCACATCAAACTTCAGAGCGTCGGGAGGGACCCCGCTCTTCTCAAATGGACATGAGTGACAGGGCTCGTACCCGCTGTGCTGGAGTGGATGAAGTGCGAAGAGGAAACAGGCAAGGAAAACGAGGGAGACAGAAGGAAAGAAAGAGATCCATATGTCTCTGTTGTACCAGTCACTGCTTATTATCCATGGAGAGCTGCAGAAAGTTTTATGTTTGTGTGTGTGTGTAGATTCAAAGCTCCACTCTGTTATTAGAACCTACGCTCCGCTGAGGAAAGAAAACCCTACTGTGAGCTTAAAAGATGTTGTCTTATTTCATCATTTAATACACATTTAAAGTGGTTTTGAAATGGCTGAGGCCATTGCGGTCTGCAGCCCTAATAGAAGCTCTTCTCCACCATTAATTTATCCAGCCTTGTGATCCTACCAAAGAAACACATATCCGAAGTACATAGCACTTGTCAACGGTTAACAGTTGCTGTGTTACCGCACATAGATCAGAT
>NW_015511365.1:0-2651 GCF_001515645.1 Sinocyclocheilus grahami | reverse complement strand
CCCCCTTTTTGAAAACCCCTGCCACAGATGACGTGATGGGCACAGAGACAAATAATCTACACATTGCAAACAGTAGGCTGTAATTTGGGAGTTTGAGGAGGACTTCTTGAGAATATGTCTATTTCTGTTACTCTGGCTCAATATTCATTTTTTCTGTGACTTCACAAATCAGTCATGTAGCCATTCTGATTGTGTGCCCACTGCTGTCTGCTCATGAGTGTTAGTAAGCAGACATCAGCCTGGTCTTCAGGTTTCTGTCCTCTCTGACTGCAGCATGATGTTCTCAGGTTCTCTGTCTGCGTAACAGAAGTTTGTGGGACAGATGACCTCACAAGATTTCATACTGGACACTCTACAGGTAACATGAGTATTCCTGCACCTCGTGAGCCAGTGAACGAGAAACTGTGGCCATTTCCACAGGTACACATTAAATTAGTACTTGCATCAGGGCTCTGCATATACTAGGCTTTGCGTATTAATGATAGAATAAATCTTTTACAAATATGCTACATATTTCTCTCACAAACTGTCAATAATTCATGGCATTAGACCATTATTTCACTCCTGGGTGAATTAATTAGTCATGTAGAGCTTGAATGTGCAAATGCCTACAGTGTTAGACACGCTTTTCTGATCCGTGTCACATTAACAGGAGAAGCCTTGATGGAAAAAAAGACATCTTAAACCAGCCTAAACAGGTTTGCTGTTCTCACAACCTGGTTAAGCTTGCCTTTTGGATTTTTTTAGAGGGATTTGGACACGTTTCAGCTGGCCACCCAGCAGAACACCAGCTTAGTCCATATTTAGTTAACAAAGGCCAGTTTAAACCAGCTAAGACCAGTAACCAGTTCAGGCTTTACCAGTTTACTCTGTTTCAACCCCAATGCAGGGAGATCACATCCAGAGAACTTTTTTTTTTAAATTAATTAATTGTTTTTTTTGTTTTTTTTATGATCGGACAAGTAATAATTTCCTGAAAAGTAGATCTGACGGCATGTTATTGTCCCTCTTACATTACGTAAGATCATTATTGTTATAGTAGCTCGCTATAAAACTAGTTGTTAAACTAGTTAGTATATGCTATTAAACTTACTCTAGCAATTATTAAGACAAGGAAACAGTATATGAACCTTATTATATCGGAAAGCCAACAAACCCAAAATAACACAGGCACTTCTGCTGCTCTGTTAAATGGCTTGTGTAAAGTAGCTCATTGTAAGTAGCCTGGTATAGATGGTGTGGATAGACGGTGCTGTCTGGTTTGGTTCGACCACTTGTGGTGAGCTTAGAATAGTTTGAGAAAGAGAGGAGAGATGGGGTGTGGTTACCAGCTCTTAACGAGAGCTTTCCATTACATTTGAGTGTGTGTTTCTCTGATGACTGAGCACCTGTCTATCACTGATAGATCTCCTCTGTCTGGCTGTGTGTTATTTCCTCGCCTTAAGCCCACGTTTCTTGTAACGATTTTTCCCCCTCATCTTAACTGGTTGGATCATATTCTTTTGCAAAGCTTGTCGTGCGTGCCTGTGTGTGTTTGAGCAAATGACCAGCTGTGTGCCAGCTGTGTGCCCACTAAGTGTTGATAGAATCAAAGAAAGAAGCTGTATGACATGTACACACACACACACGACATAAATACACTCTCATTTCACACCACCAAATGCTTCTCTGACTCTGCCAGGCAGACATTAGCGAATTTTAAACTCACAAGATCAAACACGGCAGAAAATAATGAATCAGCCTTTGGTGGACTATTAAGCATGCCCACACATACACAGACTGAACATTAGCTTTAAGAGGAACAGATGCAGTAAGATGTCTATACTGTATGTAATATATTATACATCTATATTTAACAAGCCTCATTTTTTTTATTACAACTTACATATAATGCTTCACATTATTTATAAACATACATATCCTTTTTGATCTGACAACAAGTACTATTAAATAAATATTCCATCAGTACAAGTTAAACAAAACAGCATTTGTGACAATGTTAATTATCACAATAAAAAGAAGTGCACTATGCCACAAATCCTGTTAATTTAATTTAACTTGAACTGAACTCGCAAACCAATAATGCTGATATTGATGTAAATACAATACCTCTAAATGGAACATTGACTGGTTGAATATATAATGGGCTTTTGCAATTACAGAATTTTTTTGTTTTATGTAATTGTTCATTTTAATACATTTAATTTTAACAAATGCCACATTTAGATTTATTTAGTGAAGTGAAATAATTCCAGATGATGCTTGTCTATCATTAGCTCTTGTAAGCACTCTTATGTCTGTTTAAATGAGAGCTATGAGTTATTTATTTATTTTTATTTTTGGAAATTTGTAAAAGTGGAATGAGAAATACCACTACTTAATCTACACGGCTATTTTCTAACATGAACTGATTACATATATAAAGATGTACACTAATTATTTAATTATAAAAAGCTTTAATAGTTTGAGATTTGGCCATGGACACACTTAAAATTCCATAGAGCAATCAGATGAAAGTATTCTACAAAAAGAAGAGAAACAGAGAAATACCTTTAATGTCTCTGTTCTCGCCGTAGTTCTCGCAGGATCCAGCAGGCTCCAGAGCACAGTTAGCAGTTGTTAGCAGAGTCAGGAATGCAGCGAGCTCAGAT
>NW_015511364.1:8555-10312 GCF_001515645.1 Sinocyclocheilus grahami | reverse complement strand
CGATTAGATTTATTCCGCGACGGTATCGAGTTAAAACAAAATGGGTAAGTTACATTCATTTTCATAATAAAAGCAAAGTGTCAGTAATGGATAACATAAGATGTTCCTCTGTATTCCATTAGGCAGCAACAAGGCCCAAGTTTCCAGCCACTGAACTTGCTCTGCACAACTTTGACACAAGCTACAGTATACAATTAAGGGACCTTTGGCCCTCTATTCGCGTTGCAATGCTGTGTGAACAAAAGTATGGAGCACTGATAAACAGCTTCTCTTCAGCACCCAATGTAATAATAGATTTAGAAGCTCGAGGATGTAAAGACTTCATCAGTAGGCCTATTGACTGTTCCAGAAATGAAGTCCATCCATCTTCACAGGACTCCACAACCTCACACAGAGATTCAACCGTGCTGGAACCTGCTGCTTTTCAACCCAGTATAAGTCCCGATATAAAATGTCTTATTTTCCCCCAAGGAGACATATCTAGATTTAAACCAGCTAGGTGAGGGTTACTAAAAATTCTAATTTCCTTTGTCTTGTTCTAAGTTGATTATGTTTGATATATCTGTCCTGTTAACTTAGACCTGACAGCAGTGGCATATTGGGATATTATCTTCTGGATGCTGCCTCAGTGCTGCCTGTACTAGCGCTGGACGTCCAGCCAGGACACACGGTACTGGATCTATGTGCAGCTCCAGGAGGGAAGACTCTTGCTCTCCTGCAGACACATTCAGTCAGTATGTGAACTGCCACATCGCCAACATTTCAAGCGTTTTAATAAAAGAGATGCAGATGATATATGCATGTTTTTTTTTTTCTTTTCAGATTATCTGTGGGCGAACGACCTGTCAGGTTCCCGCACTATGCGATTACGCAGGACTCTTCAGAGCTACCTGACTAAAGAGTTCCTGGATGAAAACAAAATCCACATCACTTCCACTGATGGTCGGCAGTTAGGCATGACAGAGGAGAAAAGCTTTGACAGGGTTAGTATTGGGCAAAATGTGTGGAAAAGAATGGCCTGTTTTGTAACGTTAATGAGAATGCCATGTTATAGTTATACTAAGAAAACAAATTTTAGGATTTGAATTGAACCACAATATGATTTGATAGAATTATTAAATTGCAGTTAACAAAAATGCAGATTAACATTTCTTACATTCCACTTCATCAAAATATAAATCATGTGAGACCTATTTAATTAACAGCTTTAGATGGATATATGTCTTGCAGTGTAGTATTTATTTTCTATTATATTTAATTTTACTTAAAAAAAAAAAAAAAAAAAAAAGAAACATTAGAGTCAGCACTACGACAGTAGCTGTGTCCGAAACCGCTCCCTATCCCCTATTTAGTGCACTATATCGGGTATTGGACATTTTGTAGTGGCGTCCGGATTCTGAGTGAATGTCATTCCCTATATTCGTTCACTCTTTTATACGCACAGTGCACTCTGATTTCAAGTGTACATCTGATGTACACTTGCTGAAGCACTATTTCCCAAAATCCAATGTGGAGAGGACTGACAAGTTGGAAGAGAGATTGGGAGCAAGCGAGTTTGAACAAGAGATGCAGTTTACATCGTTTTAGCATTTTTTTCATGCTGGTTCTAGTTTTTACCTTCTTATTAACAATTTCTTATTAAGAAAATAAAGAGAGACAATATTACTATAGCTGAATTTTAAAAATGAAATCAAATTATATGGATCAGGTAAAATATAGTTTTATAGTATTTATTTATAATATTTATTTAAAAAAAT
>NW_015511364.1:0-626 GCF_001515645.1 Sinocyclocheilus grahami | reverse complement strand
TTTTTTTTTTTTTTTTACATATTTTGTTAGATGCTGTATCTAGTCACCATTATTTTTAGTATTTTTTCATACATTTTAAAATTTAAATGTTCTATTTTCATGTAGTCTCTCAATGAATATGAGGCCTCTGAGCTGAATGCTTAATAATTGTATTTTCTTTACAACAGTCTCACGTGGCAGGAAACTACTGAATCTGGTTGAAATTTCATATATCAGCTGCCCACAAACAAATTCAGACTGGAAAATTTGAGTTTTATGCACAGGCATTTTGATTGAGTATTCGGTAGCGTTTATAATAGCATATTCATTATAAGGATAAAGAATATCCATGAGCAAGACAAGCGACGCTCTTATGACTGCTGTATGGGCTGATGTGTTTGCAGCACTTCTACACCTAATGTTTGTGCTCCGAATGTGTCATTTAGATTTGGCATCAGAGGAGTGTTTTGTTTTCTGCTAGCATATAAAAGGTTCAATTTTTCCCGGTTGTCCATGAACCTTGTGTCTATTCTGGGCAATGTAGCATGAAAAGGTGTGTGCATTTTAGGAAGAGAGGGGCTGACGAGAGCCATCGACTCCCTGCTATCATTAAGCTGCTCGGAAACTGTTCCATCGGTGCCAGAGTC
>NW_015511363.1:4089-10312 GCF_001515645.1 Sinocyclocheilus grahami | reverse complement strand
ATACTGTGGCATAAGCTAAAGAGGGCTGTACTATCAAGACAACCCAAAAATATTGATTAACTGAAACAGATGCATTGGGAGGGATGCTCCAACATGGGTTTTATAAGCAGCTGCAGGAAACGTTTGCTGAAGGAGGATCTACAAGATACTAAACTCAAGGGGTCACTTACTTTCTCCACCCTGAACTGTGAATGATTGCTCAATGTATTCAGTGAAATGTGAAAAGTACTCCATTGTTTGTGTTGTTAGTTTAGTCAGATGGTGTTTGTTAAACTGCGATCAGACCACATTAATCAATGCAGAAATTTCAAAGGGTTCACTAACTTATGTATATCAATGTGTCAGTGAATATCAATGACTTCTCATGATTAATATCTGGGTTTGTTTCAGGATCTGTGAATGAGTCGGTTTGTTGTTGTGCTCTTTATTTTCTGAGGCCTCTCCTGTTGCTCTGGGCGGCTCCGTATATTAATACGTTTGCAGGTATGATTCATTTGATCAGTTTATCAGTGGAGATGAGAGAATTAATCATAATACCCAGATGTTTGGACTTTATATAATCTTTGTGTGAGGGATTTAACTAAACATGAAATAGTGTTCAGTGTTTTAGTGTCATTTGTGTTTCTTGTGTTGGTTGTTTATGATATTGTGATTGTAATTATTGTCTTTTCTGTGTTACAGAAAATATTGAAACATGGATTGTGAAATACAGTTATGTTGCAGAATATGCTGTTCTCTCACTTGTTTATTCAGGTAAAACAAATACAAATGACAATCAACTTTAATTATCAGAAAAAACATTAAAATGCACATTAAAAGTTGAGAAAAATGGTGCCAATCTAAAACAACAGTATGGCATAAATCATCACACATGCAGAAACATGAAGCATGATAGATGACAGGATGAGTGTTATTATGACAGATCCTACATGTGTTACAGGACTGAATCATGCGTCATGATCTTATTAATACACCCTGATCTACAGCGGATTATGAACACAATCTGCAGTAAATGTTACACGGATATATTGTGCTACATTCACTTTAACTCACCTGAGTTTAAAACTGAAATTATAGACAAATGATTCCTCAGCATGAATCTGTTTGTAAGCTGCAGCTTGATTGATGATAACGACAGCACATCTGGTTTCTGGTTGAGTTACGAGCCGTCTCTAGATGCATGGAGACACACACACATACTGTGTATTAAAGCATTAAACACTGTAGACTCAGCAGAGCATTCATCCAGACATGAGGAGATACATTCACACACCACAATCTCTCAAACACACTCGAGCGTAACTTCATATTTACTCCATATGATTGTGTAATGGTCAGTATTAGAAACACTGAAGCTCAGATTATAAGAGAAAGACTGTCGGTGCAAATCATAGTAAAGCAAGATGATTTACATAAAAACAGTGAAATGATAAGAGTGTGTTGTATTCTTCTGTCATGTACAGTATTTAATGTGATCATTTTCTTTTCTTCCAGCTCTTTTCGCAAGTGCTTGGGAAAGGTTTCTAAATTATGCTGTATTTAATAAAGTCATCATAATAGTGCTGTTTGCAATAGTGTTTGTGTGCTGCCTCTGCAGAATCATTTACGGTAAGTATTTCTGTGTGATTCATTCCCATAAGTGCCCAGAGAATCACTGAAACTGAGTCTGATTCACACTGATCTGAGCGCCCTTCATCACTTTAGTCTAATAATTAAAACACAAACATACTTTATTCTTCAGATCTGATATTGCACTTCAGAGTATTAGTAGAAATAGTACATATCGATGTTTTTATTAAATATAATACTGTATCGTTTTTATTAGAAAAATTAAGAACCTTTTTTGAAGGTTACTGAATAACTTCATCATATTTATTGATATGTTTATAATATATAGATAATATATATGTTTGTATAAAAACTCTCAGAGTCACACTGATTCATTCAGTTCATCTGCTTCTGTTTTTGTTGTTGTTAATTGTGTCATGATAAACTGCTATTATAATGATTCAAACCTGAATCAAATCAGATCTTAATTATCAAAAATGTTTCTTGCAGTTTTAGTTACAGAGGTTGGACAGAAAAGTGGACGGATAATAGAAATCTTTGGCCTTGTGGCTGATATGACCTTTGATATTCTGCCTACTTTACAATTCATCCTCCTGTTCTACACGTTTGGAGCTGCCAGAGGAGGTGAGTTCATATTCATATTCATATTCATAATCATCTGAGCTCATCTGTGTTCATTTTACTCAGGGTTCAGATCAACATGCTTTAATAACGAACATTCTTCATTACTTTAATGTCACTTTAAAACCGAGACTGATGTTCATTTATGATTTACTGTATTTACTGTACTGTATATGAATGCTTTAATAACGAACATTCTTCATTACTTTAATGTCACTTTAAAACCGAGACTGATGTTCATTTATGATTTACTGTATTTACTGTACTGTATATGATTTACTGTAATCTGCTGTGAACCTGCTGATGAATTATAATATCCAGCGTTAATATAACTCCTCTCCTGTTTTCAGGATTCATCATCATTATCATTTTACCAGTGTTACTGATGATGACAGATGACAGATGGTTTATTAGATGCTATGATAGACTGAACTGTAAGTACCTGCTGAATTGTGATCTGATCTCTGTTTAACTGCATCAGTGTCTCTGTTATATTGATCATCAGTGTTTGCAGAAACACATTACAGTAATATGATGACATACAGAAACAGAGTGATGTAACCTGTTTTATATTAGATTCCTGAAATCAGATTACAGTTACTGAATCATGTGACTTTAGTGCTTGTTTTACACATCTGAATATATTCCTAAGACAGTAATATTTATTTTACATGGGATGCATTTACTTGTATTTATTTGTAAGCTGCAGTCGTGTTTACAGATTATAATCACAGCACATCTGGTTTCTAGTTTAGTTCATTTCTCTAGCTGTGTTTCACATTCTCGCCAGCACAGCCGTGTGGGGCCTGGGGCCCAGACAGTTTAGTCCTCAGTTTCCATGAGGGCCCCACATGTGTTTTTCTAGATGAGTTGTGCACACTACAGAGTGTTAGAAGCAACACTGAATCAGTGATAATTAAGTGATTAACAGCTGATGATAACAAGCAGAATCACTGAACATGAACAGAAACACAATAACTACAACATTAAGCCCTAATGAAATAAACTGAAGATAAAAGACATTAGAGGACAGATCTACTAACAGCTTTCACCAACTTCTACAACACTAATCGTGACAACACTAATGCAAACCCTCTGAGCTTATTGCACATGTATTTGTAGGAGTTTCTCTTTCAGATGCAAACTAATGTTAGGAGAGTATTTTAATAAATTATGCCATTTTGCACCTGTGTTGTTAGTAGATCACCTGCACATTATGACCATCGGTCTGCTTGTTTGAGACGCTACACTAATTTGCGCTGCTCTTGTGTTGTGTTGGTCATTATGAACATGATCTGCTGCGTCTGTGTTCATTTCTGAGCGTAATGTCAGTAGACTTTTCACTCCCATCAGGACTTGTATGGGATTGTGCTCTCACACTAATCAGTGAATCTGGCCCTGAATCTCTCGAGATCTCAGCAGAAGATCATTAACCCCTTAACTGTCACTGTCCCACCTGTGGCGCTCTTTTTTTGTTGTTGTCCTTTTTCTCTATTAAATCTTTTAGTAATCATCATAAATTATATATTGTTTGAAAGCTTAGAAGCCCAAGATTCATCCGGTGAAAACCATTTTGAAATCGGACATTGCGTTACCAGTGTTCATCAATTACAGCAATTTAAGTTTGGATAGTGCACTTTCATGCCTATTTTAAATAATGGGGGGTGACAGTTAAGGGGTTTTAAACAACAAAAACAGCATAACATCTTCACTTCTTACTAACCAGTCTGACTTTATTTCTTTCATACGAGTGACAACAGTTTTTTACTGAGCGTTAACTGAGGTTTAAATGTTAAATGAACATTATATTTGTCACCATTGTGGTGAATAGTGTTTGCTTTAGTTTAATTGTTAACATTATTTTTCCTCTGGCTGCTATAACTGTCTTGATTATGGCAAGACATGGTGCTCTGCTGATGACGATAAAGATATAATCATCATATAATGGCCTGATTGACTGATCCCATTCAGAGCCTAATACCTGATGATGTAGGCGGTGTGCTATTAATTACTCGTTATCAATTATACATCTTCACATTTAGCGATGCTATGATAGTCGAAACATATTAAAACACTGAGTCTTGATGTCTGTGTGTCTGAATGACTCAACAGATAAAAATAAGAGCATCCTATCTGTCATTTCTCAGAGTTAGTAATGTGAAAATCAAATCTATAAATGACAACAACCCACTTTTACTCAGTGATGAGATCTGATGCATTTATATCACTGTTAAACTGCCCGGCTAAAGCAGCGTAATGATGACAAACATAATCTTCAATACAACCTCTGATAACTCCCAATAAGAACTTGTGTTACACGTATGAAAGAAATTAAATCAAACTGGTTTGTAAAAAGTGAAGCTGGTGCTGTTTTAATGTCTTCTTTTATTTGCAGTCGATTAATAAAGGCTGTATTTTGTAGTTCTTGTGTTTCTGGGGCCTCGTTTATAAAATGTTGCATAGGAACCGTCCTTCATTTGATCTGTTGAGATGATTTATCAAATGTGCATACGTGTGATTCAGAGAAATTAATATACACACACGTGTGATTCAGAGAAATTAATGAACACACAACAAAACTTGTATATGCCTCTCTTCCAGATGTGAAATCTATAAATCACAAATGATCTTGAAATTGTGCACTGCTGAATGGTTTTAGACCTCCGCTTTATAAACACCCTCTAATTAATGTCATTAACACATAATAGAGCACCCGTTAACATCCAAATCCTTTACTTGAGAATTGCAATCGACAAGAATTGCTTATAATGCAGCACTTTTCCAGGTCAGACTGTTTTTATCAATCTGAACATTGGCTGGGATTTTAGCACCTCAAGCATCAAATCTGTGCATGTGCACTTTTATAAATGAGGGTTACAGGTTTAGCGTGATTAGTCCGTGCAGATGATATTTCCAATAATAAATATAGCCAGAGCTTACCAGAAAGATCATGAGGGGGTTTCCATCGTTTAACTAATAGTTTCTTTGCTGCAGTCATAGCAAACATTATGTTCCTTCTCACTTACAGAAAATTGAGAATTATCATTCAACAGTAAAATAACAGGATCTTCGGGGAAATGAATCCTAGTAACCTTGTACAAAATATCCAACACAACGTCCCAGAACTTCTGCACCTCTGGACAGTCCAGAAGCACATGTTTCAGAGCGTCGAGGCGAACTGATCCACAGAAAGTACAATACGGGTGTGTGTTATCCCACACTGTGTCTCCAGATCTGATAACCACGCTCTAGCTTCAGGCAGATTATCTGCACTCAGTTCTGAAAATAAGAAACTGTTCTAGTGCTTGGCGCAGTGTGAATCCAACCTTTTGGCATAAAACAACTACTGTCAGGATTTATCAGAGACACACAGTGAAACATTAGCGATGTAAAGACGAGGACAAAGTTATTTTTTAAGGATTTCCCTTTCAGATAAAGAGTATTTAAATTAATCATACATCATGACTTACTAAGGTTTGCGGTAGTACTGGTATTTATGTTATTAATGCCCAAAAGAGCATGTCTTATCCCATTTTGAGCTTGACATGCTGCGATAGGTGCTGCTATAGCAGGAGAAACCACAGAGAACAGAGGGAAGGGATATCAGCCACATTTATTATTATTCTATTTTTGATTACAATTATTATATTTTATTTTTGTTATTTTTAATTTGTGCCTCTCTGCATAGATAGTGCTGGGCATTAATTGAAATGATCTGGTTGTGTCTGTCTGCTTTAATTTGCTCAGTCAGTAGCTCAACCGCACAACTTTCAGCTCCCAGCTGCGCTTCAATGGGATTTCACTCTCATGCTAATGTGCCCTGTTGAGTAAATCTGGCCCTAGTCTGTGTAATATATTACATACATTTAACAAACACACAGGTAAACATGCACACGTACACTTGTGACACACACAAACATACTGACATATATACATTTGAAGTAAAATCACAGACACTTTTTTTCTTTTCTTGCTGTTTCTTTTATATAAACACACACACACACACACACACACACACACACACACACACGTA
>NW_015511363.1:732-3324 GCF_001515645.1 Sinocyclocheilus grahami | reverse complement strand
CACACAACCACACCACACACAACCACACCACACACACACACACACACCTCCACACACACCCACCCCCACACCCCCACACACACACACACACACACATAAGCAAGGGAACATAATGAACCATAAGCTCAAACACACACCACAACAGCTGCAGTGTCAGAAGAGCTTTTGGATTAATAAAGTTTGTGTCATTTTGTTGTTGTTGTTATTGTTGTAATTTTGTGATGGGATCAATCAGTTGTAAAGAACTGAAATAACTTTTGGGTTTTAATTAAAGTATTCAGCAGTAAGTATTAATCTGTAGTGTATTAACTGTTTTTGAGTAATTTTACCATCACTGACGATCAGATGGATCAATCAATCATCATTTATGCATCTATTAATAAGTCATCATTATTTCTGACTCTCTCTGTCTGTGATGGTTTGAGTTTAATGTCCAGGAGAAATGAATGATGTGATTCTTCAGTGATTTGAATCATGATGATCTGTGTTCAGATGTTTCTCGGTCTCTCTTTGTTCAGTCAGTTTTAACCCCTGATCTGCTCGGTTTCTCTCAGTATAAAGTGTTATTCATGAAATCATTCTCATCTTGTTCAGGTACACCTTCAGTCATCAGCACAGTGATGTTAATCTTCATGATAGTGACTAATGCACTGATGATCGGCCTTTACATGTTCACACTGGAAGATAAAACAGGTACAGTAATATTTGAATAATGTTTGAGTTACAGCAGATATGAGTGTTTTCATGTTCATCAGTCGTGGCACAGAGGGTTGATCACATGATCAGGAGATATAAAGTGGTTGTGTTCATGGAGACGTGGGTTTGAATCTGAGCTGTGTCCTGCTCCCTTCAGTCCTGCACAACACAAGTCTCTCTCTTCTCCTGGTCTCTCTTCCTTCAGTTATTCTGCTTGTTACAGCAGCTGCTCGTCACTAACAGTCAATCATCCTTTAATTAATCACTGTTAATGATCTAATTAACTACAACACTGTGTCAGTGTTACTTTAACACTGTAGCTTGGGACGATATGTACACTGAGTAGTGTTGATCGAACAAGTGTTGAAGGATTTTGACAAAAACGTCATAAATAATGCACTTGTGTAAAAATGTGATGAAGTGATGCTGTTTTTACTCTTTTCAATTTACAGATCCCATCGGATGGGGCTGTGTGATTGTGTTTCTGCAGACACTCTGGACATTCATGAAGTTCACAGATGAATTCAATAGATATATATTTGAATTGGTTAATTTGGGTACAGTATTGATCATCTATTTTGGTCATCTCTTCTGTATGAAATTGGTTCATGATGTTAAACAATGTAGCATCTGTGATAGAGCAGATTCATTTGGATTAATCTCATTAGTCCAGTAATTATCAGTTGAACACACTGTAGTTTTCCACCGTAACAAAGTCAAATATGAATAATAGATAAACACAATAATTTAAGATAATACAGTATGTGTCAGATGAGCTGTAGAAGAATGAAGGACTGAAATCAATCATATCATACACCATACAGATTAAATACACAGTTAATAAGAAATTAAATAATTAAATAGAGCAAACAAAGACTCAAACATAACTTTATATATGTTGCAGAATAATGGGGTGCACCTCTTTAGTGCTTTTCAATGTGGCCTAATTTTTAGTGATACTGTAATTAAATATTAATTGAACTAAAACATTGTTTTAGTGAGTGCATTAACATGTTTATGTTCCTGAAGTTCATGTACATGTTTAACCTTGATTCACAGGTTTCCAGCGTTATGTTGCTGTGTATGTGTTTGGATCAGTCGGGGTTGTGTTACTGAACTCTGCTGCTCTGATAACTGAACTGATCCTCAAAACTGGTGAATGAACATCATACACTTTATCATACACACATATCTGAGGAAGAAATCACCTTTTTAGTGTTGAACGTTTATGAGCTGAATTCACCTGCATTTATCTGGAGCAGTTATAGTACAGTGAAATACTGTTCAGATTGAATTCATTTCTCAAGACAGTGGTGATAACATTATTATTTTTCAGTGAACGGTGATGGTATGATGGCAGATCTGAGATTCGTCGTCTTTCCTTCTGAATGCTTCTTTGTCATATTGATGCTGATTTCAGCAATCTTTGAATCCAGTGAGTATAAACCTGAATTGTTTCTGTTACAAACCATTAGATCACATTTACAGCTGAGCTCAAAAGTTTACATACACCCCGTATAATCTGAAAAATGATCATTATTTTACCAAAATATGAGGGATCATACAAAATGCATGTTCTTTTTGGAAACACTTTCTATGAAGCCCATATTTATAATATATTATAAGAGTATTCTTAAGTCATTATAGTGAATGTATTATAAAAAATCTTATAATATGTATCTCGGGAGTAATCATAACAACAGTTTTAATGCGTTATAATATTTACTTATTTGTGGTTATGGCTTTTAAGAGTATGATGATTTATAATACACAATGCATCCACTCAATTTACAATGGATTATATTTCCCTTCGTTAATAAGGTATTATAAGTCTCATATCTTGCCATTGATAACTTGTTACTTTACTTAAAGCAGACAAAGACCACTTATAAATAA
>NW_015511363.1:0-588 GCF_001515645.1 Sinocyclocheilus grahami | reverse complement strand
TATTTGTGGTTATAGCTTTTAAGAGTATGATGATTTATAATACACAATGAACACAATGAATTACAATGGATTACAATGGATTATATTTCCCTTCGTTAATAAGGTATTATAAGTCTCATATCTTGCCATTGATAACGTATTACTTTACTTAAAGCAGACAAAGATCACTTATAAATAATAACAACAACAACAATAATAATAATAATAATAATAATAATAATATTTTTCTTAAACAGCCATAAGATATTTTTTCTTAAACAGCCATAAGATCAGATATCTGATCAGATGAATGTGTAATATGGCACATTTGACTTTAATTATATTTACTGTAATATCAGTAAGGTACTGTACAGATCTTAAATAAATAATGTCAAGATATGAGGCTTATAATCCATTATAAATGACCTGGACTTAACATGGTGTTTATTGCATGCTATAAATAATCATACTCATAAAAATTATAACAACAAATAAGTAAGTTTTATAATGTATTATAAATGTTGTCATGGTTAATTATGAGATGATACAACATACTATATTTGTTTTATAAAAATGACCCCGTTCAAATGTTTCAAAAGTGTTTTATTG
>NW_015511362.1:9971-10314 GCF_001515645.1 Sinocyclocheilus grahami | reverse complement strand
GTCTTTGATCTAATGCATAAAAAATAATCCATGTAGGTTTTAAATTTAACAACAAAATGTATTATTTATCCACAATATATTAATGCATTATTATTATTTGTCCAATAATATAACATAATATAATCAATATTAATCCCTCTAATGTTAATTACAACAAAACAAGTGAACTCCGTTTTTAAACCAGTGATACTATCATTTATCAGAAATAATCCACAAGAAAAAATACAATTAAAAAAATATAATAATTAAAAAAAAAAACTGAACTCAGTTATAAACCAGTGATATTATCATGTATCCAAAATAATCATAAACAAATTCACAATAATATAATTTAATCATTTAT
>NW_015511362.1:7833-8383 GCF_001515645.1 Sinocyclocheilus grahami | reverse complement strand
TTATATTATATTATATTATAACCCTGCAACAGCAGGTGGTCCAGACGAAGGTCAAAGGGATGACCCTTTCATCCATTGCAAGATAAGTTGGTCATTCCAAATCTGTGATTTCTCGAATATCGCAGGTTTACAATTACACTATTTCATTCAAGTCCCCCCAAAAAGGCTGGTCATCCATGTAAGACAAATGCACAAGAAAACAGGATAATGCAGAGACTCTCGATGGGGAACTGGTTCAACACTACAGCTGGAATTGCTCGCCAGGATCTGTCTCGGCATGTTTAAGAGAAGACGGACTGAAAGCGCACCCTGCAGTGATCAAGCCTCTCATCAGCAGAAAGAGTAAAAAGGCTAGACTCACTTTTGCTGAGAAGCATTTTGTGTGGACAGAGGAGAACTGGTCCAAAGTTCACTTCAGTTGACGAGAGCAAGTTTAATTTATTTGGGTCTAATGGGAAACATTATGTTCGACGTCAAACTGGGGATAGACTGAAGCCCAAGTGCATAAAGAAGTCAGTGAAAGGTGGAAGAGGAAGTGTCATGGTTTGGG
>NW_015511362.1:6376-7582 GCF_001515645.1 Sinocyclocheilus grahami | reverse complement strand
CCAAGATCACACCAGCACAGTGTGAGAAACTAGTGATGTCCTGCAGTCCTTCCACAGGTGTGCTGAAGTCCTTCAAATCAAGGGCCTCTAAACTGATGGGTGCACTGTTCACACTTGTTTCTCAAGTATATTAGCATATTAAATAATTCATAATATTAAACTCACTCTGCCTGTCCAAGCTGGACCTGGTTATTTTGCTCTGCGAGTGTCTCAGCAAGTTGAGCATTACACTGCGCGATGAAATGCAGGGCCAAGTCTCCAGCTCCATTGTTGAACATCCCAGTGGAAGCTGATGACAGGCCAAGAGTCTGAATCACAGAGCATATTATTACAGTTATACTGTCTAATACGATATTTACATTTAATACTTATATAACTGTTTTAAGAAACAAACCTCTGCTCCAGCTGCGATGGCCTCCACAGTCCAGCTGTGCTGTGGAACGAACTCTAGAGCTGCGGTCAGGATGCGAGCTTGGAGCTGTTCTTCTGTCTCGTAGTCTTCACCATGTTCACCACTCTGATCTTGAAAACTTGACATACGAAATGGACAAGGTTAGATTAAATGACTGCAAGGTTGATGAATTTAAAGGTATAGTTCACCCCAAAATGAAAATTACCCCATGACTCTCTCACCCTCAGGCCATCCTATGTGTATATGAATTTATTCTTTCAGACGAATATAATCGGAGTTATATTAAAAAATGTCCTGGCTATTCTAAGCTTTATAATGGCAGTGAATGGTGGTCGAGATTTTGAAGCCCAAAAAAGTGCATCCATCCATCATAAAAAGTACTCCACAAGGCTGTGGGGGGTTAATAAAGGCCATCTGAAATTAAGCGGTGTGTTTGTGTAAGGAAAATATCCATATTTAAAATTTTATAAACTGTAATCTCTAGCTTCCACTATCTGTAGTACGCACGTTCACGAGAGTAGCATAAGCTTTGGTGAGAAGTGACGAATGCGGAAGCACAGAGGAGAGAGCAAAACACCGGTCACAAATTAAAAGTACAAAATGTAAAGGAAAATGTTGGAAGTAGGGCTGACAAGCTACACAATATAGCATTCAAAATCGCAGGCAATTCATTGCCGATTATGAACGAGATTTTGCGTAGCTTGTCAGTGATCTACGGCTCTGTCCAGTAAATGCCACTCCATCTGAACGCACGTACTGGAGATTTACTACTAATCACAGAACCGGCTTTACTG
>NW_015511362.1:4627-5667 GCF_001515645.1 Sinocyclocheilus grahami | reverse complement strand
AGTGAAACAGTCACAAACAAAGAGTTAATTGGAAATTTAGCATGCATTTATTCCCTACTTTGCAAAGGACAGAATCTCCGCTTTAAACATAAAGCTATGCTTTCTGCAGAGCAACTGTATTCAACCAGCATGGTTTCAAGTTAACCATTACTTCAATATGCCATCAGGCTGAACCACACAATCTTCAAATGTTATGGAGTGTAATATGCACTTTCTGTTTGCAAGCGCAATCCTGCCCTTCATGCCATGGTCACCTTCTCTAGTCGCCCAGCTGACTTACATTTGCCATTCTTTGAAGCAGGCAGAACTATTTACTAGATACGAAAGCCTTCGGCAGGTGTCACGTGTGACTACTGTTTGTCAACTTTTTAAACACAAATACTGTGGACTGAAATGCTAACGCCAGACGCCCTCTCACGATCCCGCGCTTACCGCTGCCGAGACCCCGCAAGACCCTTCCAGCTCTCAGTCCTCTAACCAGCGCCGCCATATCCCAAGTAACCACAGGAGGTAACGATGCAATACACAGCATAGCAAATGTCGTCAGCCAATGAAAATCATTGTTACTCTAGGAAAATCTCACTATGTTTATATCGCACATATCGTCATTTGTATACTATGCACAATAGTTTAAATGTACTCATTTAAATGCATTATAATCTTATATAAATTATATATCCGCCTCAGCCATCTTTGAGAATGTATTACATAAAACGCCTTGTCAGGTCACCACAAACAGAGGCAATTGGCAAATTGTAATCAGCGCGGAGAAAAGTATCATGTACCACGTGACTACTGTAACGGCGATCTGGGTAGCTGAATAATGACACTATTAAATTAGATTTATTTTTTGCTAAATTGATAATATAGACATTAAATACTTTAAATATGAACACCGGTTTTTAATGCCTATTGTACTAACCAATCAGAGAAAGCTGATGGCCATTCTATGCTTTTATTCTAGAAATTCAGCGCGACGCCTAAAAGCCTGCGACGTCCATTGTGATCGGTGTTGAAAAAATATTCTGTGACACGAAAAA
>NW_015511362.1:2179-3873 GCF_001515645.1 Sinocyclocheilus grahami | reverse complement strand
GCCATTTGAAATATTTATGTTTATTATTATAACAAAATTTTATAATACTGATCATTTATAATTTTAATCCTTTTTGAAATGATCATTATTATTTTATTATTAATATAGTATTTATAATAAAATATAATAATTATTGTTGTAGTAGTTAAGTTTATTTTAATAAAATATAACATTAATATAACTGTAATAATGATAATTTCAAAATTCACATCGACAAACTGTTGAATCAAGTTTTGAAAATCAACTTTATTATTTCACTGATGTCTATTTATTATTATTAATAATAATGTTCATTATTATAATAAAAATGTAATAATTGTAATATTTATAATTTCAAAAAGACTGAATTTTTTTTTTTTTTCGAATGATCTGACTGATGCAAACTAAATTTTCACAGGTAAAGACAAAGTCACTGAGCCCAGAAGCAGCCGCAGCACTGAGAGAACGCACAGGGTTCCAGGGAAACACACTTTTAAGGGTGCGATTGTCAGCATCGAAACCTAACTTTGAGGTCGGATCCTCGACGCAACTGAAACTTTCCTTTGGCAAGAAAACCACTACAACAGGTCTGTGGTATTTCAGCACTGACACATTAAATGTAACGTAAGTTCATAAGTTTTCATCTCACAGTTCTGACCTTTTCCCCCACAGTTCTGAGTTTACTGTATATTGCATCATGTCACTTTAATCTAAAGAATTAAGTAAAAAAAAAGTTACTTTTTTTATTCCGTGGTGGGATTCCGTGCAAGATGTAAACTCACAATTATGAGAAAAAGTCAAATGTGAGATGTAAACTTACAGTTAGGAGTTTGTAACTTCCAGTTTCACTAATTGTGAGATTAAAGGTCACAATTACCTTTATTTTATTTTGTGGCAAAAACAATCTTTCATACATGCTGACACATCAAATAAAAATGGACAAATCAATAAGTCCACAACACTTGTTTTCTGCAGAGAAACCAGCTCTTGATCCAAGCACCGCACAAAAGTGGACTCTATCAGCCAATGATATGGACGATGATGATGTGGTATGTAAAGATTGGCTTTGGCATCTGCCAATCTTGTGGCTTTTGTGTATCACCCACCACATTGTTCTACTCCGCTCTCTAGGATTTGGTAGATTCAGATGCACTTTTGGATGCTGATGATCTGAAAAAGCCTGACCCTTCCTCCCTCAAGGCTTCCTGTGGAGAAGACTCCAAAAAGAAAAAGGCCTGCAAAAATTGGTGATTACCTTAAATTAAAGAACATATAAAGGTGTAAACAATGTATCCATCTAACTAACGTCAATGTTCTTGGTCGTAGCACTTGTGGTCTTGCTGAGGAAATGGAAATGGAGAGTAATGCCACTCAGAAAGCCAGCCAGCCCAAATCAGCCTGTGGAAGTGTATGTATTTCTATGATCAAATTATTACTGTATTTGTTTAAATTATGACTTTAAGGTTTTGTATAAATTCCTCTTTAGTGTTATCTGGGTGATGCCTTCCGATGTGCCAGCTGTCCATATTTAGGCATGCCTGCCTTCAAACCTGGGGAGAAGGTTCTGTTGGCCAACACTGATATAGCTGATGCATAGACATTCACTTTTGACACATTAATACATTCCGTTATCATTCTGCAACATTGAGGCCCAGATTACATTTCCATCTGTGTAATCAACAGGGATGCAGTTCACAGAGTGTCATTTGACAATT
>NW_015511362.1:0-888 GCF_001515645.1 Sinocyclocheilus grahami | reverse complement strand
ATATATATATATATATATAACATTTATACTGTAATAATACACAATATTCAGAATATTACTTTTTATATCCTCTTTTCTTTTTGATCAGATAAATGCAGCTATTATAATATGTTCAAATTACCCTGTGAATGGCACAGTTCCATCACTGTTAACTGGCTGTTCAGGAACGCATTGCGTAAAGTCAAATGTCAGAACTGGACATGGTTTTGTCAGAGCATGACATGGGTATTCCCACAGTGGATGCGGCTCTGCCTCCAAGGATTCACGGTAATCCAAAGATCGCTGTGGGTGGAGTTCATCACAAAAGCATATTAATCAACTGCATTCAAATTCCACGCAAATTGCTTATTCATAACAGGATTTCAGACAAAAACCTGTAACCCGTACTTACCTGAATCATCTCATCCATTGGGCTGACGTCAAAGCCCTCACAAGTACCGCAAGGAGCTCGGATTCGCCACAGATCCTGATTCAAGATTCACAAATGTATTATACAGAAGTCAGTCAGTCTGTAAATATATATAATACAGAATATATATCCAACAACAATTATCCAAAAGAAATAATGTACTCGAAATTCAACAGCGACTATGTAAAGCGTGGCAGCACGGGGCAGGATGGTGGCACTGGGATGGAGCAGCTGCGCCACAGCGGTGCGGCAATACCAGAAAAACAGAGAGTGCCACGGCAGAAGACTGGTGCTAAAGTACGGCTCTCCCATCAATACTGAAATCTGAAGGGTAAAAAATATAAGGTCACTATATATGTACAAGTACACTAGATATACACAACCGTTTAAATGTTTTCTATTTTTAATTTCTTATTGATTGATTATTGAAAACAGCTGCGCTGCTTAATATTTTAGTGGAAACTGTGATTTTTTTTTTT
>NW_015511361.1:8819-10314 GCF_001515645.1 Sinocyclocheilus grahami | reverse complement strand
TGTAAATTCATGAAAATTATAATAAATTCTTATTATAATTTTTATGGATATTTTAATAAATTCTATAATCCATCTCTTTTCATTATCTATTTATAATAAAATATAAATATATAAAGAAATAAATATAGTCATAAATGTATAATATAAAAATAAATGACTTCATGTACAGCCTTTCTTCCTTTAAAAATAATCAGCCCTTTTACTTTTCAAATGTCAGACTCAAACATTGACTCTGTGGCGTCAATTTAGTCTTAACTCTCCTCTTAACTTTCTTTCCTGTTCCCTCTCTTTCTCATCCCCCTCTTTCTTTTCCTTATGTGCTGCCCTTTTCCCAAAACCCCTCCAGGCTCTCTTGGCCGGTCTGTTCATGGGGTGGGGGTTGTGTTTATGTGAGTGTGTATGTGTGTTTTGGGGAAGGGGGTGGTTGGTTTAGCCTCCTCCCTCTTCACCAAACAGTCCAGCATACCGGCATAAACTTCAGCCACTCACACACAGAAGAGTAAAGATGTAGAATATACTCCAGCGCTAGAGACAACTCATCCAAAACATTCATAACCTCACGCGCTAATACAAACAAACACATCTGTATCTGTAACACACCTGTATCTCTCACAGGATCTCACCTGTGTTTTGGCAAATTGAACATCTGATGGATTTGTAACACTGAAAGGTATGTCAGTCATTGTTGTGAACTTGAATTATTGTTACCAAGTGACCATTAATGCTTTTAGAGATTGTAAAAGTTATAGAGATATTATATCTAGGTTTGGAGGTTTAAGTCTGTTTCTGTTTTAGTGCAATCCAGCTTTTCTTAGTAGTACAAAACTGTAGTTGTTCTAAATCAAAACTCAAGAACAAAAAAAAATGTGATGGTATTTGTTAACGTTTGAAGTTGGATTGTAAATATGATGGTATAAAAGTGCAAATGTTATGAAAATGTGTCTGGGTCATATTTCACCCCAAAATAAAAAAAGAAATACATAAAATAAATGTTAAAAAAGTAAAGTTTTTTTGTGCATTATTTTCATGACATTTATGCATTTACTCTATTATATTACATTGCATTATATTATATTGTATATTGTGAGATTCACCCATAATCTCAGAAATATGGAGGGAAATGTAGAGTTGGAGTATGTGGAGGTGGTCTAAGCAGAGATGTTGTTGCACCGTTGGCTGTCTGGAGGTTTTTGGCAGCCTATAAAGCCACAATATTCCAGCAGCTCATTCTCAATATGATGTGACAGTATTTTACACAAAGGAGGCACTGTACCGACTCACAACCACACACTAACAGATGCACAACTGTCTTACCTTGAGTGTATGGGGGGATTTTATTCCAGTGTCCAGTGGGAACTGGAGCAGAGTGAGTGACTATGAGCAGCGGGGAATCTATTGACAGGGCAAATATTTGGAAGAGTATCCAATTTTGTTTTAGTTATGTGAGGCTTTGTTTTTTTCCAAGTAACCCTTTCACCCACCTAAACCTTATAGA
>NW_015511361.1:0-884 GCF_001515645.1 Sinocyclocheilus grahami | reverse complement strand
TATATATATATATATATATATATATTTAAATAATAATAATGAAATCATAAAGTTCAAATTGACCAAATTTAACATTATTTGATTAATTCTAAAAACTAGTTGGAAATGAAGAAATAAATTACAATTATTTTATTTTATTGTTATGTTTAAATATGCAACAATACTCTGTTACTTGTATATTCCAAATAATAGGAAGTCTGTGGGAAAAATGTAATGGTTTAAAATGTTTTAATGATACTAATAATCATAATAATGTGTTTAAATTTAAATGGTTTCATTTTAAATACTAGTTAAATACATTATGAGGTTAATTACAGTTATTTTTTTGTTATTATTTTTATTTTGACAGTCAGTTTTGTGTTTATATATCTAACAGTACACTACTGTTTAATAGAATAGACAGATTTAATGTATAAAATAATGTATGTATATTTTCAGATTTGTTTAATATTTTATATATTTGTAATTTTCACATTATAAATTCTTTATACTATATATATAGTATATAAAATAAATAATTCTATAATCTATATATACTAAATTCTATACTCTGTATATTGTAAATTCTTTATACTATAGAATATAAAAACTTTATACTATAAACATATACAGTCATATTTTAGAACAAGAGAATCAATATATTATATGTATGATATTATATACTAGGCCCAGACAGAACATGCAGGATTTTCTGGGGAAATCTGTGTATTTTTACAGAATTAATTTAAATATGGGAAAAGGTGTTCACACTCGTATTGGTAGCTGAAAGCATTATCAAATTGGCTAAATTATTTAATAAACGAACATGCAATGCAGGGGGAAACATCTACTTTTTAGTTATACAGTTTCCTTAATAACCGTTATGTCTATTTAAATGAAAGACA
>NW_015511360.1:7330-10315 GCF_001515645.1 Sinocyclocheilus grahami | reverse complement strand
GTGTATGGAAAGCAAAGTTGCAATGATATAAAATTAGTGTCATTTAATTTTTTTTTGTTTGCGTTCACACTGATGTTAAAATGACATTTTCTGATTTGTGAAATTACTTTTTATGTAATGCTAAACACTGCTGGTCACTTTCAGAAGTTGTAGTGATTCTTTCTTTTCCAAGAAAGAATGTGAAACAAATTGGTTATATAATTTTCATTTTTAAATATTTTAAAATATAATTGAAATTGATTTTACACACTTTAAGCAATATCGTATCGCATATCGAATATCGCATTTTTTAACAAGGTATTGCATATCGCATTTTTCTTCAATATCGCACAGCCCTAATTCCTACTGCTGTCTGTCATGTTAATCAAAGAACAAAAGACAAAGAATCACTTTCTGCTCTTGACTGAATACGTTTTACAACTTTAATGGTAAGCATTAATCTATTTAATTTTTACAATGAAAACTACAGAAATTAAAGTAATCAAATGTAAAATAACACTGGATGTGTTATTTTACATTTAATTACTTTAATTTATGTAGTATTTCTTACCTGAATAAAAACTTTCATAGTTTCGTCAATTGATTATATGATAGAATTTTTATTTATTTAGTCATTTATCAGATGCTTTTTTCCAAAGCGACTTACATTGAATTGACACAGAATCAGACTTGGTATAAATAAGCCCGTCATCTTGGAGGTTTGGCATGTTGGATAACCGTAATCATAGGCATTGTAGTTCTTTCCCATGTGAAAAACTGGTTACAAAAGCCCTTGAGACTCAAAGCAGTGATTTCAGCCCATCACTCTTGAGGACTCAATCAATACATGCTGCCTTGCATCGAACCACTGACATCAAGCCATGTATTTGCTATTTTCCCCTCTGTCTCTTTCACTCTTATGTCGGTGTGTTTATGTGCAGGATAAGACATGGCCTTGTGTCATTCTTTTCAACAGATGCTGCCTCGCCCCCCCCTGTCAGCTCCCTGGCCTGCCAGGATGTGTCTTTTTTTTTTTATGCATTGAGTGATTAGAACGCCAAACAGGTCATGTATGGTAATAGCATTCTCTGTTGTTTCTGTCATAATGACACTGCGTCCATTTAATATCACTAGTGTTGACTGCAACGCCTCTGTAATCCTTCAAAAGTCAACCCCCCTCTCCACAGACACATGCAAACAAGAGCCAAAGCTGCGATACTCGGTCGTAAATCAGAAGAGAGGCCCCAAGCAGTACGGAAGATACATTGAAATAGTAACTTATTATGAATCATTTTTAGAGACTCCCGTGTCTAAACAGCAATTGAGGTTGATGGTGGTCAGCACACATATAATAGGCCTACAAGAGAAACCTTTGCTCTCTAATTGCTCTATGCTTGAGTTAATCATGCCTGGACTACTTGAAAATCAGCTTCCATTGCGAGTTTATAGCTATGTTTCCATCACCCTCTCTTTATGCGCATTTTGAAGTATCGCATCAGAAATGAGTGATGGAAATGGCAAATTTTGAAAAGAAATCCCTTAACTAGCAAAAAAGTTTTTACACTGGCTTGAGGTGGTTTTTGACTTGTGCAAATAATGGGAGATGGAAATGCTTTTTGCAAATAAATCCTGCATGAGCGTTCAAAAAAAGCCATGTGACTTTGCGCTATAGGGTGGCATAACCTGACTAACCAGCGGACCGATTTTGTTGCATAGCATCTGAAATGTTATGGTCATTGCCCGAGTGCCCGAGCAAAAAAGTCTGTCGTCAAAGTATTTCTGTATAATTGCCTCCCAGAACGATCTACCACAACTTTTTCCAAACAGCTAACATTCACCTCCGAAAACAACACACATTTATTGTGTTTCATGTGCTCAGTCGAAGCGCAAGTAATTTATTCGATTTGAGAATTATTATGTTCAGTGGCTTCTACTTTTCTTAGTGATTATTTAGTGCCAGTTTATCAGGAAGTGACTATTTTTTCTCTCTCTCTGACTCGTTCGATGGAAACGGTGCTTCTTCGCAAATGTTTATGCGATATTCCAATTTTGTGCAAAATTTGTTAAGAAAAATGTTAACAGGATAGTACAAAGTATGTGGGGGGCGGACATTTTTGGGTGAGCTTTGCCTTTCAGAGCATGATATTCACATTTTGTATATTCATCGGAGAATCAAATGCAAATTACAGTTTTCAGTAACGTCGCCATATGGTAAACATGTGCCAATATCTAAATGCAGTACTTCATAAGAGTTTTGAGATAATTCGTGACAGAATGTCAAAATAAGGCATTGCCGTCAGGAAGTGATGCTATCAACATAATGTCTCCCTTTTGGAGAGAAATGTCTCTGTGTGCCAAAGGAAGAATGACACATTTTGTCTCCCTTCTGCCATCTTTCGTTCCCACTGCATTCGGACAGTCTCTTACATGCACAAACAGTCTTTCAGGCCGTATCAGAGAGTGCCAAGTCAAGAATAGGGCCTCTATGCCCCTCTTCCTCCAGCGGGCACCCCTCTGGATTGTGTGACCCCCGTGCCATTGTTCTGGCTGCCTGTCTGTTGGCTGACACAAGTAATAATCCTGAAATCTGGCCTCCCTCCAACCTCATTACAGCTCCTGCCACCATTGATCCTGCCCCCAGAGGCTTCCCCTCTGGTGACACTTCCCTCTCGCTCCCTCTTTTAACTCACTCTCTTTCCCTCTCGCTCTCTATTCCTCCCCATCAGCTTACATTTTCACTTGCTATTACTCTGTGTCTTTCACGTTTTTTTGTCATCTCTCTCTTTCTCCTGTTGTTTCTCCTTCCCTTTTCTTTCAGAGAGAGGTGACTCTCAGTCGGCACACCTGTTCTCATTCCCTCTTCCCTTTGGTTATGTTCATGGCGTCCATAAGCTGTGACCTTCAAAGCAGACCTGTTTGAGAGTAGGCTGATGTAGGGGTAGATGATATAATGAATACTCATAATTAGTGGTCGACCGATATATCGCCAAGGCCGATATATCGGCC
>NW_015511360.1:0-451 GCF_001515645.1 Sinocyclocheilus grahami | reverse complement strand
ATTTTATCACGATTTATCGTCAAACCAGTAATCGTTACATCCCTAATACATAAAGTGTAAGATAGTTATTACATTATACCATTTGTATGTGGGCACATTAAATACATTAAGAATGATTAAAAAAAAGTCAGACAGAGAACAATATGCTCACCTTCCCAAGTACAATGCAGTGTTCGAGCTTCTCCCTGAACAAGGCTAGCAACATGAGAAGTGCTGCTTTTAAAACAGTTCCTGAAACACAAGACATGACATACAAATAAATATGCAGAAATCCATCCAAGGATAGAATTGGATAGGCTTAATAAAGAGGACAAAGTTGAAGAGTCAATTACCATGATGGCCTTCACTGAGAGATTCCTTTCTAGCCTCTTTGTGCAGCGTTGATAGAGATTTCCCTTGAGCAAGCCGTAGCACACTGGACGCAATGTTTCTTGAAAGTGGTGGCATAGAT
>NW_015511359.1:8749-10327 GCF_001515645.1 Sinocyclocheilus grahami | reverse complement strand
GCAATTAGTGCGCTCCGGAGCGTGACGAACACAGACACCGACACCGACCGACGCTCAGGTGCCGCTTTACCGGCAGGATCTGATGAGCGAGAGAGCACAAATGCGCTCGTTTGGAGAGATGCTGTGGATTATACACTCGGTGGGACTTTATGCCCAAATCAGCACGAATTTGGCAGTGGACAAACCCGTATCTGGAAACGGTAGGTGTGAGGCTCGGAAACACACGGAATGGCATTGAGTTGAGTTGAGTGTGATTTCTGGAGCATCATGAAGCAGCATGAACTGATCCTGTCTGGCTAGGAAACTCAATCAGTCTGGATCTTCCTCCACCCTTTTTTGTTTAGTTTAGTTTAGTGTTTAACCTAACATTAATGAATATTTGAGTTTGAAACCATTAGCTTAAGTCATGTTTTTGAAAGTTAAGCTACTTGGAAATTAATCTTAAATTTCTTAGGGGAGAAAAGGTTAAGATTTTTATGATAAAAGTGGTAATAACAGAAATAGCATTTTAAAGGCAAGCCACATTAATAAAACAAATACAATATTGTGAATAGCCTACAACCGACTACTGGACAGACCGGGGCAAGTTGTCACATTGTATGTCACATAAGTTGTCAGAGTATATGTTCCTGTAACTTTAAAGTATTGAGTTAAAATGCCATTTACATATGCATGTGGCCTAGTTAACACCTAGTTAAAACAGTCTTAAGTATAATCATTTTTGTGAATTCTGTTTTTTAATCTAAAATCATAATAGCATAATTTTTGTATAGCATAACCACACTGACTTTCATTAAGACAAGAGTCAACTGTACAAAATAAACTGTTGTTCTGTGTTCTCATGGCAATTTTAAATAGAAATTCTGAGAATTTTTCAAAAATGTCAGGTTGGGGCTAGTTTTTAAATTTTATAAGGAGATATATTTCTTTAAATATTAAATGGTCAAAACAATTTTGTATACTTTTTTTTTTTTTTTTGCTGTTTCATGAATTGTTTTGCATTTCTTTAATATTTAACTAAAAAATAAACGAAATCTTTAACTTATTGTCTATGATGGTTATGGTATTTCAGAGTTTTTTGCATGTTCTTCACTGGAAGTCCTCTAATATTAAAGCTGTCTGATGCATGTCTGCGGTGTGAGTTCAGCACCATGCCGAGATGTCAAGATGGACACGAGCAGCACAAAATTCACTGTTTTCTTTCTTCTACACGGACAGCTATAGTGTCTTGACATTGTGCTGATGCTTCAGTCATGGTAACCAGTGTAGATATATTGGATATGGACTACAGCCTTCAAACAAACAGATTAGATTTCAGCTCTTGCTAAATGAAAGTGAAGGAATCCCCAGGGATTAGAAAAACAAAGCCTTAGAATTTTTGCTAGTTATAGGAATTGTTCAGATAAGAGTACTTCTTGAGCCTTTTCCTGAAAACTTCTTGAACCGTCATCTGTTTCCTCAAATTCCTTGGAAATAGTTTCACAGTCATTTTTTAGTTATTCTCTTGAGCAGAGCGGCTGCTCTCAGGTTTACCTGTTTGTCTGTATATTTTTGTGCAACTTTTCCTCTTCTTTGTTC
>NW_015511359.1:260-884 GCF_001515645.1 Sinocyclocheilus grahami | reverse complement strand
CTCAAAAATTTCATTTAAAATATCAATAATTCAAATTTGATTCTTCGTGATGTGAGCCCTTTAAAATGAAACAGGCTAAAAACACTCCATTCAAGATTATAGCATAAATGATTTTTAATGAAAAAGTCACAGCTGAATATAAAGATATATGAAGCAAAAACATAAAAATTGCATATAAAATGTTTACTCTCTCTTCTAAAAATCTGGGTAAATTGCCGTCTCTTCCATGCCTCCTTTTCATTCTTGTGTTTTTACAGCATGATATTTCCCACAGTGCAATGTGGCTCCAAACACATCCAGGAATGTGCATGTTTCAATGTCCTGAAATTGAAAAGATGTCTTGAAATGTCTTATTGCATCTGTGTATTGTGCTTAGAAACATAGCATGCGTGTACAGTACGTACAGCTGCAGAAGCCCAGCTTGGCTTTTCACATTCTTAGAAAAATACAGTATATAAAAGATAACGTGATACTCTGTGAATACTGACAGGTACATGGAAAAATAGAAACGATTCGAATTCCGTTCTCTCATTTCCCGATGATAACGTTCTTGTATCCTCTAACGTGGCCCAGCTTGTCGCTGTCAAAATCCACCACGAGTTTGCGCAGGCCGGACTGAGTGGG
>NW_015511359.1:0-250 GCF_001515645.1 Sinocyclocheilus grahami | reverse complement strand
GTAAACAAAAACTTTTATTTTGGATGCGATTAATCATTTGACAACTCTAAAACGAACATGCTCAGGAGCAGGAGCTATAATTGCTAATTTTGGATTAAGATAATTTCTCCATTTGACCAACAGAGGTCAGTATTCACTTCATGCTAAATAAAGTTCAGCTGGATAACGTCATTTGAAGGATCGTTCACCATAAAACTGAAATTCTGTCAGACTGATTTATGTTAAAAGCTTTTTAATGCCTTCAGGTATA
>NW_015511358.1:9220-10319 GCF_001515645.1 Sinocyclocheilus grahami | reverse complement strand
GTGTTTTTTGACCTTGCATGCATGTAAACCTGTTGTTGGGGACTCACAAAACCAAATTATGAACATTTCAAATAGCATAATAGGGGTACTTTAAATTCTTTCTTCGAGACATTAGTTTCAACATGTCAGCATGAGTATATAAAAAAACAAACAAACATGGCTCTTGTTTTCACTTCAAGCACACGTCATTAATCCACGCTGCCCTCTGCATGATGCTGGGACACGAGATGTGTGTTGCACGAGATCAGGGCCCACACAACAGGAACATGACACTGGGAATAGAGGAATGTGAAACAACATATTGGGAATGAGCTGCAGAAAAGTGTGGTTTCGGAATGTTATTGGGAATGACATAATTTGGACGCTTCGGTGGGAATGAGACGTTCCCGAGTCCGCAGTAATGAAAAATGATCTTTATCTTGAAAATGATCTTATTTTGATACTGGCCAGTTGTGTGAAACCAAATATTCAGCTGACAAAAGTGTGAACTGGCTTATCTGAGAGGCATTTATTTACTTATTTGTCGCTCCTTTTGCCTTTAGATTTTTGTTGCTATTTTTTTTATCTGTTTTTTTCATATTATTTCTTTGGTTTCTTTGTAGTTTGAAGCCGGTGTTTAATTCAGGTCTCATTTCACTCGGGTAACATTCATTGCTTATATGTAACCGAAGCAAATCAAACATGCAATAAGATTCACACTGCATATATTCCCAGGTGAACATCACCTCCCCCAACATGTACACACTTTCCCAAACATACAGACTTAGAAAATGCAGATCTAAAACAGAACATCACACTCAAAGCGCTGCCAGAAATAGCACACGCTTTAAGTAGGCCAGCAGAGAATCACAGACACTAGAGAAACAACACAGATCCTAGATTCAGCCAATGCCGCATTAGCACAGAAGGCAAGAAGGAAAGCAGGGAGCTACGTAGGGAGTAATGAATCAAAAACGAGTGGATCTTGTGAAGTGGGACAACTTTCTTCTCAAAACAAGCACAGGCTGTCTGCACGGCCACTAATAGGGAGTTTAATTGTAACTTATGTTCACCAAACACACAGGAAAGGAAAAAATCTGGCATAGCAATGAGCTCCTTT
>NW_015511358.1:838-2832 GCF_001515645.1 Sinocyclocheilus grahami | reverse complement strand
TTTTTTTTTTAATAATCAGTATTAGACATTGTTATTAATAATATAAGGCAAGCCAGTGTCGGATAATTATTTGTTTCCACCTTTTTTAAAATTACATTCATCATCTAGCAATATCAAACAGATAGAGATAGATCATGGGAAGCTTAAACTGTGGTTCACAAATCCCGGCCTCCTCAATGTTCACAAGTTGATGTAAAGCAAATTATAATTAAAATTATAATGTAAAATTCAAATTTAAAAAAATCTTTTACAAAAATAAAAACAACTCAAAATAAAACACTTAATAATAATAAAAAAAAGTATTTGCTTACCTGCATGTCATGTGACCCTTAACCAACATCAGAGAACCGTGAACATGTAAATTTGTTGTTAAATTACTGAAAATGTCAACTTAAAAACTCAATTAAATCAATTAAATATTTTAGATCAAAGGGGTTCAGCTTAAAACATTTTTTTGTTAGTTTAACCCTTTGAAAGTATAGGACACTATCAATTGTACTTTCTTTTTAAGAGCATGTCAGAGTGAGTTACTATGTATATCTCATAATACAGTGTTTTAATTTTCTCTTTTTTAAATTACAGATTTATAATATCTATCATCATAACATAAAATAATTATCAGCTTTTTGGTAATGTCCAGAATATCAAATTGTGTATATACCTATTGAAAGCACCATGACAAACACACTTTCCCATTCAACATACTCTCTATGTCCAAATACAACTACTTTCCTACTATAGTGCGCAAAAAGCCGTACAACAAATGATTAATATCTCCAAATATGTAGAATTCATAAATTCCTAGTTGACATGCTGCTTCCACTGAGGTTCTGAAGAGCACTTCTGACAGACATTTTACTGTCCCAGAGGAGGTGTCATATTTGTAATTTTCAGAGAACAGCGGCTGATGTTGTAGGTCACGTGACAATGCCAGCATGGCGAATACATGCATTCATGCTATGCACACGCATACTTACAGAACAAATGTTATTTGTATGAACATTTAACTAAGAGCAATCAAAGTGCCTGCAGTTTATAGACCTGCAGGATTTTGCCACTTCACTGTGCTTTCTATCACCCTGACTGTATTGATGTCACATCCCCGGCAGGTAACCACCGACCACCCACTGTCTGTGTCTGCGTGTGCGTCATGTTTCAGTGCTCATGCTGTCTTGAGTTAAACACATGGATTCACATCAGAAGAACAGTCTGGCAGGGCTTTTGTTTGTGGCATCATGGAGGGTTTGATGTCATTAATGAACTCAGATTCACACTGGTGCTTCTCTGCTCTCTGAGCTCCATTAGGTCATGGAGGATAAATGGTATGGTAAACATACCTGTTACCTAGTGTGAACAGAATCACACGGTGGTAACAACAGACCCATGCGATGGCCTCGCGTATGGCAAAACACAACATGGACAAAGTAAATTCCTCTGTTCCTATCGCAAACTAATCAAGACTGAAACCTTTGCTTAGAGTTAAAGAACTCGTCATCTAGCACAACTCAACAGTGGCTCAATGACCCAGGGCTAGTAATGCAGTGGTTCTCAAACCTTTTGACTCCATAATTCACAATAATATCCATCCTCATGATGTTTCTAGTCATTTGTGAATTACTGGATAAGGATTAAGCATAAGGACTTTTAGAAGAATGTTTTACTCTAATAAAATTTCTAAGATTTTATTAATTTATATGACTTTTCCAGGTCTAGAAATCACACTTTTGAAATTAAGTTACCTCATATATATACAGGTTTTTCAATAGAGTGGGAATTAAAATAAGAAATGTCTTGTTTTTTAGTTGTTTTACATGTTTTGTCTTAATTATAATCATTTTACTGTAAGTCATCTTGAGACCCCTCTGGAAGTTTGTCACCATGTCTTGTATTTGTCGATCATAGTTATGCATTAATACAGCAGAATGAAATGACCCTTATTGCAAATGAGAAAAACTACAGATTATTTGTTCTAACTTTGTTTCTGTTTTTTTTTT
>NW_015511358.1:0-634 GCF_001515645.1 Sinocyclocheilus grahami | reverse complement strand
GAAACGAAACAAAAAACAAAAACACAACACCGCAAAAACACAACCCAAAACAAAACAATGCTTTTGGTAAGCTTGGCCTTCTATAACAAACAGTAAGTAAAGCAGAGCATTTCTCAAGCAGAAAGTACCTTCTCATTATAGAAAGAGTTAGTTCTCAGATGTTGATGAAAGTAACGCCTAAGAAAATAGGCTGATGTAAATACTGCCAAACTCTCTCTGCATCAACAAACTGGGTATCCCGAAGAGCAGCATGCACTATTTTACTGTAGGTCGCTTTGGTTTGAAATCATCAACAATGTCAGAGAAAGTCTCTTCATTTTGTCTTTAAGAAGTCTAACATGTCCACTTATCCAAAACCTCTGCTGACACTTAATTTACAATGAAAAGATTAATGGAAACATTTCATAGATTAGCCATTTTTAAATCAGAGAAAGTGGAGATGAGGGGCATTAACTCAGAATCCTGTTTCTTTCAGACGGAGAGGTGATTATGTTAAGCACTTTGATATATGAGATGTTTAAACACCGTTCTGACAGGATGCCAGTGTAATCTGGTGCACTGAACCTTTAACCGAGGATGAGAGGGTAAAACTCCCCCCTCCCCCCGCACGCACACGCACACACACACACACACA
>NW_015511357.1:9661-10320 GCF_001515645.1 Sinocyclocheilus grahami | reverse complement strand
TCTGGATAATGTTATATGAAGCACCATCACTTCAAACGAGTTATAATTGAAGCCCGCCCATCTGCTTTACTTCTATTAATGCTTAAATGTGTAAATTAGATAAAACTAAGTAAACTGATTTATTGTTTATTTTGGCAAATCTGCTTCTTCCACACAGAAATTAATGTTCAGTGAAGCTCCTCACAACAATCACACATTCAGCAATTCAGCAGTAAATGCTGGAATATCCCCATCAGTTCACAAGTGAAGACCAGCATCAAAGCATCAGGAAGAAATCTGCAAAGACTGAGTTTATTAAAGAGGACAGAGAGAAGATGAGAGATCCAGAACCCTGCAGAATCAAACACACTGAAGATACTGAAGAACTAACAGGTTGGTGTTTATTCTTCTTCATTAATAATGCTGACGGATATAAAGTTTCAAGTAGTTTTAGAGTGTTTGTGTTGTAATTGAACAATTCTGTAGAGCTCTGCAGTAATATAGCTAAATAATCAAATAACAAGGGACACTTTCTGTAAACGGAGTACTTTTTTCAACAAAATGATTTGTTAGATAATTGTGTGGTTGACCAAACATGTTTAATAGTTGTCCCTATAGAAACATGGGATTTGTGCCTATAATGTTTTAAAAATCATAATTTGAAGATCAATGTACCTCAT
>NW_015511357.1:7756-9619 GCF_001515645.1 Sinocyclocheilus grahami | reverse complement strand
TGAAAATAAACCATTTTTACTTTTATTTCAGAGTTGACTGAAGAAAGTGAGGAGAATGAAGAATTGAGTGAAGTTGAGGGAAAACATCTCTTCAGAACTGGAAAAAAACCTTTGAGTTGCTCTCAAACGCAGAAAGATTTAAAGAAAAGAAGAGTGAAGAAATCTTTCACCTGCACTCAGTGTGGAAAGAGATTGACATGCAAACATCATCTTGAGCTTCACATGAGAGTTCACACTGGAGAGAAACCATACGCTTGTGATCAGTGCGGGAAGAGTTTCACACGATCATCAACCCTTAATTATCACATGAACATCCACACTAGAGAGAAACTGTACGCATGTGATAAGTGCGGAAAGAGTTTTAGAAAAAAAGGAGACCTTACATCACACATGAGAGTTCATACTCGAGAGAAACCGTACGCATGTGATCAGTGCAGCAAAACATTTTTGAGAGCTTCAGACCTGAAGCGGCACCTGAGGGTTCATACAAAGGAAAAGCCACATTCATGTTATTTGTGTGGAAAGAGTTTTTCATGTTTACAATATTTGAAAGACCATCAGAAAATACATACTGCTGTGAGAGAGTACATGTGCTTTGAGTGTGAAAAGACTTTTACTACAGCGAGCCATTTAAAACTGCATGAGAGGATTCACACTGGAGAGAAACCTTACAAGTGTTCACACTGTGACAAGAGATTCAGTCAGTCAGGAGCCCTGAAAACACATGAGAGGATCCACACTGGAGAGAAACCGTATCACTGCACTGCATGTGGGAAGCGTTTCAATCAATCTTCTAATCTAGACAGACATACAAAAAACAATCACAGTAAGTAGATCATCTTCAGATCTTTCTTTCTGCTTACTCTTTTATTAAGGAAAGCAGACATTTTTACAAACTGTTCTTGTACAGGAAGCTGAAGAAGAGACTGTAACACATTTAAGAGAGACTGAGATTTATTTTTTATTCTGTTCTTCATTGTGTAAGGCCTCTGCGGAACAGATCCATTTAAGCAACACACGGTTAAGTGCTACCTCGTGGACACTATGCATAAATTCATAGTAGAAGCCCGAAAACAGGAAAAGGCAAATTTACAAAACACTCTCCAGGCCTGCAAACACCCAAGATCCATACAGCGTGACTCCTCGTGACCCCCGAGGGCAGGGGTCTGCAACCTTCAACATCAAAAGAGCCATTTCAGACCCTTTCCCACCGGATAAAACTCTTGCACTTTAGGGCTGTGCGATTCATTTTATTTTCGATATTTAGTTTGTCTAAAATGGCCAGGCTCCTTGGGGTTTTCCATTTTTGGAACTGGAACAACACCGGAAGTCTTCCACAGGACCAGAACTCTTTCCAGACGAAGGCTCAAGTTAACTACATGCAGAACTACCTCACTGAGCTGATCTGCACAGTCTTTAAGCAATCTCCAGGTGATACCATCCGGACCTGTGGCTTTCCTTGCCTTGATCTTCCTTAACTCCTTCCTCACTTGATCTACTGTGAAAAACATATTAGCGGAAGTTGAAGTAATTGGTGATCCTCGCTGAGGATGACGGAAGGATGGCTATGAATCCTGTGTACGTATGTAATGAGTAGCAGTGGGGCAATGAGAGCAAGATGATGTGTGTGTTCAATAGTCACTGCTGTGTGTTAAGCAGATCCTTTGCCAAAAAGGGAAAGAAAGAAAGAAACATAAATATTTAAACTTCATTACAAGCCATACAATCTAAAGTCAAATTGTGAAAATAATTTACTGAAACTCTGGAATTTTCCATAATAAAAGGCAAAAAATATATTACTGCATGCACCCAAGTGTGAAAAAACAGGAGCAATTCAACAGATTGAAGGTGATAATGTCTGTC
>NW_015511357.1:0-711 GCF_001515645.1 Sinocyclocheilus grahami | reverse complement strand
GTGGGAGGAGCTGATCTGCCAAAATAAAAAATATATAAGTTTTTAATATATCTATTACTGGATCCAGATTTACACATTTTGTGTCTGCAGTCTGCATCAAATTGAATTTAAAAAAGTGATTTTTCACAGAAAATCTATTAAATGCAGTGTCTATATGTTTCAAGAAACTTTTGTGCGCTCACTCCTGAATCTCAAAATACAGGTGAAATAATGTTCCATCATCATTCAGCATAACAGATATATTTATATAAAACAACATAGTTATTCTGACCTGTACTTATTAAAATAGGTAAAAGAAAAAGTGATCATACTATATTTTATTATATTTTAAATGATTAGAAAGTTCTCACTAACAACTGAGTAAAATCTAGAAGGATAGTGGCAAATATAAAGATTTAAAATGTCAATTAATTAATATTTTGGGGCTACGCTATATATGATCCTTAAATATAGTATTTTAATATGTCCTCAAATGATTTTTGTTCTAAATATGCCTGATTTGTATTTATTTATTGCTATAAAAAACCCTTTTGTCTTTGACTCATATACTAATCGACACATTTAAGCATCTACATCTGTCTATCATAAAAAACTGATGCTAATTACCAAATCTCTATTTCTATTCTAACATTATTCTGTTTCTTTATTAATATAGCAGCAGATATCTAGGAAGAAAAACACTTGAAGGTATAAAGTCACATGTTTGTAACA
>NW_015511356.1:10045-10320 GCF_001515645.1 Sinocyclocheilus grahami | reverse complement strand
ATTATTCTGACCTAATTTAACAATAGCTTAATTAACGACAGTTTTGTCTACTGATTTTAGATTTTTGTTTTAAATCCTTCTCAGAAATATGTCTTGGGGTTTCTGTAATGCATTAAAAACTCTCATGCAGCAGCAGTTCAGTGATATTAAGTCAAGGCACCACACAAAGACTTTATCTACAACGATCGCCTCAAGTCACAAACCGATATATATATATTTATCTTTAATAGCCTACACAATAAATACTGCGCATTTGTAGCTCACTGCAATCAGGC
>NW_015511356.1:8320-9722 GCF_001515645.1 Sinocyclocheilus grahami | reverse complement strand
GGCCTACCTGCTGGCATTATTATAGCATATGTTGCAAGCAATGTGGATATTTAACTGATAAGCGGTTTTAAGGGACTTATTTTAGAAAGCGTATGGAATATATACCCTGATAGCACACATACATCACGGAGACGTCTATTTGACGTCTGCATTTACATCTGCAAGACGTATTTTTTAGAGAGTTTGCCCATCTGCAATACGTCTATATATAGGACGTTTCCTTTTAGATGTCAAATAGACGTCTATTACATGTCTTTAAGATGTTTATGATTTAGAATGTATGTAAAACTGACACCTGAAAGACGTCTGTTAGATGTTTGTCCAAAGCAGATGCTTTCCAGATCAAGAGATCTTTAACAGACATCTTGCAGACGTACGTGTGCTATATATAAAACCTTTTTTTCCCCTCGTGAAATAAATAGGCTACATGTGTTGTTTTTTGGGAGTCAGGTACTGTCTCTCAGTCTAAAAGTAACTTCAGACCGTGTATTTCTCTTCAAATTTTATTGCGTTTATTTTATTCATTTATTTTTTTCTTCTGCGAGATAATATCCCCTATTGGGCGTAGACTGGCTCTTTTCTTTTGTAACACCCATATAGCAGCACGGGTTCACGCACAGCATCAGCTCCCAGCTTGTGATTCTAGCAATAGGAGCGACAGCGACCGCTAGCGACCAGAAGAGTTCACATGAAGAACGAATCGGCATCGACAAACACTGCATTTAAATCCTATTTTATTACTGCGCTTCGAAGCAATCTGCATGACATATATATTGTTATAATTAAAGGAGACCTCACACATTATATGTAGCCTATAACCACGTGATAAAATGTTAGTTTGACTCAATACGTTTATTGTCCCTGCTAATTATGAAACAAGCCATTTAGCTTTGATGCAGTTTATATTAAAACAACATTTTTTCATTAAAAAAACCTGATCCCTTGTCAAATTTGAATGCATTTGTAAAGATTTTTACAGTAGAGAGAGTTTAATTCAAAGAGAAGTTCGCCTGGTCGATCTAACAATACTTTCTAACTGCAAAATGTTAATTCTTTTAAAACTAATCACTAGTCCTGTGCCAGCAATAGGTTATATAGCCTAGGGCAGGGTTCCTCAAATCTTGCCCTGGAGGTCCAATGCGCTGCAGAGTTTAGCTCCAACCCTGATCAAACTCACCTACCTGTGATTTTCTAATGATCCCGAAGACACTGATTAGTATGCTCAGGTGTGTTTGATTAGGGTTAGAGCTAAACTCTGCAGGAAAGTGGATCTCGTGGGCCAGATTTGAGGATCCCTGGCCCAGGGCTATACATACTGCCGAAGAAAACAACAACACTGGTGACTCGCTGTAGAAAGAAAAATCACTGAGACCGAGACTTTATGAAGAACAAACCGACATAG
>NW_015511356.1:0-489 GCF_001515645.1 Sinocyclocheilus grahami | reverse complement strand
TGTTAAATCATAAGGAATTCCAATTTTATTTTTTTAAATATAGCGCCTTTCAAGAAACCAAGGATGCTTTACAAAATAATACAAGGAATTGGCAAACAAAATACACCAGACAATCAGACAAACAAGTGTTAACAACAAAGAACTACAGATAATTAACAACAAGAGGTCATGCAATCATATGATGAACATCAATTATGTCTAGAAGGTGGTAATGCGTCTTACAGACAGAAACCTGGAAATTGAGAAGCAGAAAGGTAAATTAGTTATTTAGAGAACAAAGTGAATAGATGAGTTTTAAGTTGAGACTTAAAGGTCTGAAGAGAGGAGGCAGCCATTTTTAAGCAGTTTTCACATTTTAATTGGCTCCACTTCCAAAGATGCACAACTTGAAGGCGACTTTGTTAAACGCGTACGCCTGTGCACCAGGAAGAATGCATTTGTTCACTGGTTTATGAATGTCCTAAAGGCATGCAGCATTAATTTTTCCCT
>NW_015511355.1:9125-10320 GCF_001515645.1 Sinocyclocheilus grahami | reverse complement strand
ACCCCTGGAAGAAAGACTGAGAGTAAGAGAACGAGACATAGCAGATTTACCAGCCATACATCTGCATTTTAAACCTGTAAAGCCTGACATATGAAAAACATTTGCATATGTGTTTTTTGTTGATTATAATATTTGATACATCAGGCTTTATGATACATCAGTATGATATTATGAGAATATGGAGCTATTCAGAGGCTCAAACTGAACAAAAATATGCAATATGCAATCAAAGATGATGTATGGCTACATAAGACTCAACATATAGTGGCTAATATATTTATTATAATTTTAGTGTTATAGTATTAGCAGTTAGAGCTGCTTCTTTTTTGTTCCAAAAACAAAACAAAAAAAACATCATACAGGTTTGGAACAAAAAATTGAATGAAATAATGACAAAATTTTCATTTTTCGGGTGAACTTTTTTTTTAAGTGTAAAAGAAATCTGCAGTTTAAAAGCAAATAAGTACAACAGCAGTGATGCAACTCACACTTCAATTCTACAAGTCTAATGCTGTATTCTACGACTTTCACTAGGGAAAATTAACACAGCAGGACAAGATTTTCAGGGCAGGAAGACGCACAGCTAGAGGGGACCATGGATCTCTCTCAGCAAGGGTGAAAACAATCTTTTTGTTCATTTCTGTCAGGTACAATTCTTCACAAAAGGTCTTCAGCACAACATACTACATGTGATCTCAAGGCTGTCTAAAAAACAGCTGCTGCTTCACACACACATATAAAAAACAAAACAAATCGATCACAAACCTTCTTCGCCCGCTCTACTTGTTTACAACTATTTGATAGCGTTCTGCTCAGTTTGCCCTAGTTGTACGTCTGGTTGAAATAGCCCTTTCTTGACTAAAGAGCTCTGGAAGAGCAGGCAGCTATTGTCTGTTGTTCCAATGAGAATGATGACAGAAAAAGGACAAGGGGAATAAATGGGCACCTTGTAGAGTGTCTAAAAATATATAAGAAGCAATTTAAGAGGAGAGCCAAGATGCTAGCTCGATCTCTCATTGCTTCTCCAACTGATAGGCTGTCTTATGTGCCTTTATTTTGAGCAGTTTGACATTTGATTTTATTTTAATTTCCAAATGTACTTGTAAATAAAGATGAACTCTATACTATATATATTTGACAAAATTAAGCTGTATTTCCATGTAAATTTGGAACTGATTAAAAATGTATTAAAAGT
>NW_015511355.1:7297-7919 GCF_001515645.1 Sinocyclocheilus grahami | reverse complement strand
TCATGAGCTGTAATTGCACTTCCTCTGCCTCTTTAATTAGAGCGTTCATTTCCCAGGAGACCCCGTGAGGGCGGTGGCGGTGAGAATGCTACATCCTGGGGTTAATCCAACTCTCTCTCTGGACGATAGGGCCAAGTTGTTAGCCGAGCAGCAAAGATCCATTAGCATATTAGCTAATTAGATTCACGATTATGAGAGAGGACATCGAAGCTCAGTGTGTGAGTGTGGTGGGTGGCTGTGGATCGGTTGCGCTGACAGCTCACACACTCATGGGCACTGAACCGTGTTACACTGAGACCCATACATAAGAACAGAAAGCTGAGGCACAGCATCAACAGCTCATAAAGTGTGGCACAGATAGAGTGCTTAACTCAACCATGTATACCTACTCACTCACGCACTCATTCTTCCATTTGAGACATAATTTTATTGCTGCACAATTTGGCCCAAAAATTACATTGCGATTAATCTGAAAAAACAACTGCGATTTGAAGAGCAATATAATTATAAATAGTTATACAATACATCACACTCCCCCCACCTACAATCCCTACCTGTACTCTGCCAAGACTCAAACCCATGACCTTTGGGTTACAAGAGAAACTCTCTAACCATAAGGCCA
>NW_015511355.1:5442-6356 GCF_001515645.1 Sinocyclocheilus grahami | reverse complement strand
ATAATAATAATAATAAGTACTACCACTAATAATTATAATAATAATAATAATGTTATTAGATGTGCATGGTAAATAGAGGCAGTTAAAAATGCTTTGAAATACACGAATGTGACAATGTAGTGAATTTGGAGCACCTGAAACACAGTACTGATTTAAATCAAGATGCATCTAGCATCTCCAATATCCAGCATGTAAGCTGTCTACTGCAAAACTTTTTGAAGACCCTTTTTTTTTAGAACTGATAAATGATGCAGTAAAACTGCCCTCAATAGGTGTTGTCTGCCATGGGCTGGATATTAAAGATGGATAACAAATATGTTGACAATAACCAATATCAAAATAGATATTTTGGAGAACAAACACCAGAAGAGCAGCAATGATTCCTTCAGGCTGCATTCGTGCACTTCTGATGTTGATAGCAATAAATTCAGCACAGAATGCAGACTCAAAAAAGCTAAGCTTGAGATTTCTTGAATTGGAGCTAAATGAAAGGGCAGCACTTCAGCCATAGACTAATGATTTTCACTATGAAACTGAACTTAAGCTGTGAAAAATCTTACATATGGAAATACGCAATGCTAAATAACTCACAGAACAAGGACCACATACTAAATTCATAGCTGATAAATTCAAATAAAATTATAACCGTTTTCAAATATATGAAGTCAAATAATATTATTAATATTTTTCATAAGTTTACAATAAGTTATTTTATATTGGTTTGCAGTGTGGTCAGGGTAGAGGGCATGATGGGAACATCTGATACAACCACATGGGTGACTGGAGAGACATTTAATCAAAGAGGGAAGCAGTTAATTACTATAAATAAACAAATAAATTACTAGTCATGTAGTAATAGATCACATTTGTATTCATTTCTATTGAGAAATAAGCATTGCAATCATTAAAACAAT
>NW_015511355.1:3476-3995 GCF_001515645.1 Sinocyclocheilus grahami | reverse complement strand
CCTTGGCTTGGTATTGTTGGCAGAATTCGGCCCTTGGCGAAAACTGATTGAGGAACCCTGCTATATGTCATCTTTATTTTATTTACTGACAACAAATTTTAATAGTTTTAGTTAACTATAACAACACTGCTCACAATGAATGTTAGGAAAACAAAGACACAATATATAGAGGCTCCTAATACAGAAGTAGTATGCTACACGTCAGTCCCTAGAGATTATTTTAATTCTAGAAAAGGAAAAAAAACAAAAGCTCTTCACTTTGTTGTGTGACAAATGCACAGAATACATTCTTCGAGAAAATTGCATTTTGCCCTTGTTCAGCTATGTGCAGCGTATGAGAAACTGCTTCAATTACTTTAATTCTACTCTGTTTCAACTTTGCTTAGAAGATGAGACACTGCACATTGTTTGTCTGTTGGTGTGATTCCTGGAGGAGTCGAAAGACTCTGCGAGAGCTACATTTGTCACTGAAAGTGCTGATTTCATAATGTATGATTTCATAATATCCCTCTTATGCTC
>NW_015511355.1:0-1301 GCF_001515645.1 Sinocyclocheilus grahami | reverse complement strand
AAAAAAAAAAAATCTAAATTGTGAGATAAAAAGTCGCAATTACCTTTTTTATTCAGTCGCGGAAACAAGCTTCCATACATTTGTGAAAAAGGGCCTAATAATACACAAGCATTTGCAGATTATGACCTGGTTTACACAGTGTAACTCACTTAGTATGCAAAACTATCAGATAAGCAAGAGGTTAAGGCCTAGGACAAATCCGAAGAGGATCTGTTTGGCAAGCAGTATGTGACGGTCCCTCGTCGGATCATTTGTCCCTGTTGGATGTAGGGGGAAGAGAGGTGGAAATGAAATAAAGTGGAGAAGGGGTTGTATGTTGAGATTAAGCTTCAGCACAGATAACACCTGGGGGGCAATTAAGAGGTCCACTGGTCCATAAAATTTCATTTGGATTCATGAGCCACCAAACCACCCACCCCCAAACAAGCCCACAGTCTCTTCTCACTCCCATAGGAAGTAAATGATTTTGTTTTGGTGCGACACACAGCTTCTAATCTCAAAAAGTGAAAATCCAATAATGCCAAAGTCTCTCATATGCAGACGCCACACACATGTGTGCATTCATCACCTCCAGCAAAATAAGACACTCCATGCGGTTAAAGAGTGATATTACTAAGCTAAAACCTCTCAGCAACAGCATCCATCTTGCAGTTGACAAATCAGACACAGATGCCAGCGGTAAAAGGGACCAATGAATCACAGATCAATGGAGATGTGAAAATTAGTGCTCGGAGGTGCTCCAGCTGTTCCTATCCACATAACCGAAGCGATCAGGAATGGTGGCACTAAGCGTTAGAGCTAACCAGATCTCATCGATTGAAAGAAAGGAGTGCGCTTCTTTGCTCGGATTACACCAACAAAACAAATCAAGCTTATGCAAGCCGAATCCATTTAAAATGTTCCTACTAGTACACAGCTGTTCTGTTCTGAAGCCTAGTAGCGAGCTGTCTTACTAGGTGTCATCTTAATTATGCTTCCTCCTAGGACACTTCTGTCAGAGAGAAGGCAACAAGCTGAAAAAATGCAAGATTAGTGGTCGCCAAAATTTTTCAATGGCTATTGCAGATACTGACAATCAGCCAAGTGGGCATTACTAATTCAAAATGTCGATATATAGTCGATAGTGGATTATAAATGTACACTAACAAATAACTATGAACAAATATACAACCAATAAAAAGCTTGGGTAAAAAAGTACTTTTATTCAACAAGGATGCACTCAATTGATCAAAAGTGACAGTAAAGATTTCTGTTTATAATAAACGTTGTTCTTTTGAATGTTATAGTCATTAAACGTATCA
>NW_015511354.1:10041-10339 GCF_001515645.1 Sinocyclocheilus grahami | reverse complement strand
AATTATTCATTTTTATAATTTACTAAATAAATATTTTTCTTACCTAAACTACAACTGAATTTTTTTTTTACTTTATGGACATGTGTGTACAAACTTCAACAAGTTCAACAAAATGTGATTGGTTTTATCCTGTTTAAATTTAATATTACTATCTGTTCATTTGAATTTTTAATGCTGCACCTAATTGATCAATATTTGAAGTGTTATATTTTAATATTCATATTCCCCTTATAAAAGGTCTGTCCACGGAAAGCCTATGTAGGTACCATAAGTTACAGCTGTCACTTGTCACTTGTCC
>NW_015511354.1:9521-9865 GCF_001515645.1 Sinocyclocheilus grahami | reverse complement strand
ACAATGCATTAACGAGTCATAATTTAAGTTTTTAATCATTTTATTATGCAAAACGTACAGTGCTACACTCTGGAGACACTGTCTGACAAGTTCATATACATTAGAACTCATCAATTTTCATATTTACCTCAAAAAAGGTCCTGAAGGCCCCTTCAAATAAGTTGCAGCTGTCACTTGTCACTTGCCCACCCGTAACTTATTTGACAGGGCCTCCACATGCTTTCCGTGGACAATGCATTAATAGGTCATATGTCATAAATACGATGATTTTATTGAGAAAAACCAGCTATACAGTGCTCAGGAAATGCCGTCCAGCGGTGCAATGGCTTAATTTGCATAATAAT
>NW_015511354.1:9138-9511 GCF_001515645.1 Sinocyclocheilus grahami | reverse complement strand
ATTACCAAAAAAATACTCCGTCCCCGGAAAGCCTGTGGAGACCCCGTCAAATAAGTTACAGCTGTCACTTGTCACTTGCCCACCCGTAACTTATTTGACGGGGCCTCGACAGGCGTTCCGTGGACAATGCATTAACGAGTCATAATTTAAGTTTTTAATCATTTTATTATGCAAAACGTACAGTGCTACACTCTGGAGACACCGTCTGACAAGTTCATATACATTAGAACTCATCAATTTTCATACTTACCTCAAAAAAGGTCTGTCCACGAAAAAAAGCCTATTTAGGTATCATCAAGTAAGTTACAGGTGTCACTTGCTGATGTTGGGAATTGGAGTTGGATTTTGGTGAGTTTCACCACTGCATGCCCAC
>NW_015511354.1:6763-7538 GCF_001515645.1 Sinocyclocheilus grahami | reverse complement strand
TCAAGTAAGTTACAGGTGTCACTTGCTGATGTTGGGAATTGGAGTTGGATTTTGGTGAGTTTCACCACTGCATGCCCACCCGTAACTTATTTGAAGGGTCCTGGAGGCTCCGTCAAATAAGTTACAGCTGTCACTTGTCAATTGCCCACCCGTTACTTATTTGACGGTGCCTCCTCAGGCTTTCCATGGACAATGCATTAACAAGTCATAATTTAAGTTTTTTATCATTTTATTATGCAAAACGTACAGTGCTACACTCTGGAGACACCGTCTGACAAGTTCATATACATTAGAACTCATCAATTTTCATACTTACCTCAAAAAAGGTCTGTCCACGGAAAGCCTATTTAGGTACCGTCAAGTAAGTTACAGGTGTCACTTGCTGATGTTGGGAATTGGAGTTGGATTTTGGTGAGTTTCACCACTGCATGCCCACCCGTAACTTATTTGAAGAGGCCTCCACAGGCTTTACGTGGACAATGAGTTAATAGGTCATATGTCATAAATACGATGATTTTATCTAGTAATACCAGCTTTACAGTGCTCAGGAAACACCGTCTAGAAGATTCATGTATGTCGGAGCTCGTGAAATGGCTTAATTTGCATAAAAAATGCACCATCCACGGAAAGCCTGTGGAGGCCCTGTCAAATAAGTTACAGCCGTCACTTGTCAATTGCCCACCCGTAACTTATTTGACGGGGCCTCCACAGGCTTTCCATGGACAATGCATTAAAAGGTCATATGTCATAAATACGATGATTTTATTGAGAAAAA
>NW_015511354.1:5615-6098 GCF_001515645.1 Sinocyclocheilus grahami | reverse complement strand
GACGGGCTGTCCGGCTCAACCCCTGTTCCGTGGCTACTCTGGACACGCCCTGTCTATGCTGTGAATTGCGAAAAGATCCGAGAAACTCGAAATTTTACACTACCCTAAAAGGGGACGCTCCGCCACGTCTGGCTGCCGAGGGGACGGAGGAACTCAACAGGGTCTACTATATGGACTCTCTGGAGTGGTTTTGCAAGCCGACCCGAAGCCGGGGCCCCTCAGTGCTTCTACCCGTTTGAGGTGAGAACACAGGAGGATGCGAGCTCCACACGAAGGCTATAAAATCTGGCGAACGTGTTACGGGTCTCTACAGATATCCGACAGCGAGGCGCCATGAGCCAGCGCCCAGGAGGATGCAACACTTCTAGTTGAGTGAGCCCACAACCTGAGCGGGCAGGGCACACCCTGTGCCTGATAAGCCAGGGTGATGGCATCCACTATCCAGTGGGCCATCCTCTGCTTCGAGACGGCATTCCCCTTCTG
>NW_015511354.1:3237-4837 GCF_001515645.1 Sinocyclocheilus grahami | reverse complement strand
CCCCCAGCCGGTGGTTGAGATCCGTGCAAACCACAGCATGCCTGGAGACCTGCTCCAGGGGCACTCCTGCCCGGAGGAACGCGAGGTCTGACCACGGGGTGAAGGTTTGGCGGCAGGCCGGTGTCACTTGGACCCGGAAGGTGCCGCGTTGCCATGTCCAACTCGGGACTCGGCCATGGAGCCAGTGGTCTCATATGGAGCAGCCCCAGCGGCGTGACTGCCGCCGTGGCTGCCATATGCCCCAGGAGCCTCTGAAACTGTTTCAGTGGGACCGCCATCCTGCTCTTGAATGTATTCAAGCAGTTCAACACCAACTGAGCACGTTCCTGCGTGAGGCGTGCTGTCTGTTCGACCGAGTCCAACTCCATACCGAGAAAAGAGATCCTCTGCGTTGGGGAGAGTTTGCTCTTTTCCCAGTTGACCCGAAGGCCCAACAGGCTGAGGTGTGAGAGCACCAAATCCCTGTGCTCGCACAACTGATCCTGAGACTGAGCGAGTATGAGCCAGTCGTCGAGGTAGTTGAAAATGCGAATGCCCTGTTCTCTCATGGGAACAAGGGCTGCCTCCGTAACTTTCATAAAGACATGGGGCGACAGGGACAGCCTGAAGGGGCATCTGCTGCTTTCACTGACGTAAAGTGGACGCCCCTGAACCTGGGAGGGCGCCGGGCGAATTGAATCTCGTAGTCAAGCCTGACGGTTCGACGGAGCCATCGAGACGGGCTGGGTAGCTCTAGCCAGGCTCTCAGACACCGCGCAAGTGGCATCAACGGCACTACAGGCATACCTGCAGTGGGCAGCGCGGAAGAACGCAGGGACCCGGCTCGGGCGTCTCTTTGCCGGTCCGAGGCGGGGTCTGGGTGTGTGTAACACTGACCTGCGTTTGAGCAGAGGGTGCATGGGTAGTCTGTTGGTTCGTCCTCCCGATCCGCCCGCTGCTGCTCACTCCCCTCAGGGGACCCAGAGAAAGAAGAAATTGCTCTTTTGTCGAGATAAAAAAAAGGAAACAAAAGATTCTCCGCCCGGCCCCCCTCCGTGGGAGGGAGTGGTGCATTCACCACCTCCCGAAGAGCAACTTCCTCCATCTCTGTTTCGCCCGTCTCAGGGCCGCTTGCTCTTTCACTTACCGCCAGGTCTGGCGGGGGCCTGGACGGGCGGGGCGGCTGCCCTGCGACTGGCTCCACGGCGCATCTTTGCTGGAGGCTGCTGCGAACGCAGTGCATATATGCACTGCCGATCAGAGCCGACGAGTGCCTACAGGCTCAGGAGGGGAGCAACGGTTTGCCCCGCCAAGTGGTAGTGGCATTTGGACACAATCGCATCGCAACAGACCGCTCCACCTGGGGAACTCCCGTATACCCCCTCGCTGGACCCCCATCAAGGGTGGTGAGGGAGGATGAGCCACCGGGGCGGTTTCTGGCAGTAAAAGGTGCCGTCCATGACCCAGTGATCTCATCATGCACCTACGGGAAGAAAGGCACTGGGGTGGGGCCCTGAGAACCAGCACGGGCCACCCCGAGAAACCAATCTTCCAACCTTGAGGGTTCGGGATGCGATGGAAGATTCCACTCGAGCCCGACTCTCTCGGCGGCCCGGGAAAG
>NW_015511354.1:0-3227 GCF_001515645.1 Sinocyclocheilus grahami | reverse complement strand
GCTTCGAAGTGCCGGCTGGTTCGGGCATCCCCTTACTTGTAGGAGGGGAATTCGTCACCGTGACCGTGAGGCCAGTCCGCCCACTGCCAGAAAAAGGGTACCCCCGGCTGCCACCAGAGGGAACCCCAGATCTAGGCAGTGGCACGGGCACTCCGCCCCCTTGCTGGTAACGGAGTCTGGTCCGCAACTCCGCGATGGCCATGCCCCCGCAATGGGGGCATGAGTCATCCACGAAAGCCACCTCAGCGTGCTTCATGCCCAGGCACGAGAGGCAGCGATCGTGCCGCCCACTGCCAGAAAAAGGGTACCCCCGGCTGCCACCAGAGGGAACCCCAGATCTAGGCAGTGGCACGGGCACTCCGCCCCCTTGCTGGTAACGGAGTCTGGTCCGCAACTCCGAGATGGTCATACCCCCGCAATGGGAGCATGAGTCATCCACGAAAGCCGCCTCAGCGTGCTTCACACCCAGGCTCGTGACCATCACCCGGCGCCAGGTAACGACCGCACCCAGAATCACACGGGTGGTAAGACATCTTTAAAAAGACGCGTCTTCAAAAAGACGTTCCACCCGTGAAGCTCTTTTAGTATGGGAAATTGCTCTTTCAGTGTGCTGAAGCACACAGGGGAGATGGCCGTCTGCAACACACACAGGGGTAGTGCAGCCTGCTGTGTGCAACCCACTCGACACGGGAAAACCACCGCCGCTGCAGCGCCGTACCACCAGCACGAGAGCCCACAAAGAGCGTGCTTGACTCGTAGTCTTTACTCTCTACTCGTAGAAGGTCAGGAGCAGAACGATAGAACCGCTCGGCTACGAAGTGAAAAGCTGAATATGCGCTGCATCTGCTGCCTACTTATGCTCACGCTGTGATCAGCAGCAGCTGGATGCAATAATTGCATGCCAATGTGCATTGGCTCGTTTAGTTTACACTCAAAGTGGATTGGTCTCTCTAACCGAGATCCCAATTTCATCGGTCATCCGACGTGACGTCGAGAGTGACCGACTGAAAGGGAACTGGATATTTAAATGGTTATATTCATAATGATTACACTCAAACAATTCATACTTTGATTAATAAAAATCTTCGACAATAGATAGATAGATAGATAGATAGATACAGCTACTAGAATAGCCGTGTGGTTGCTAAGGTGTTGCTATTCGGTTGCAAGTGTACTTGGGGTGGTTACTAGAGCGGTTGCTAGGGTACCCAGGATTGGTTGCAAGGGTTTTGCTATGCAGTTTCTAGGGTACCTGGGGTGGTTGCTAGGATATTGCTCTGCGCTTGCTAGGGTTCCCGGGGCGGTTGCTAAGGTGTTGCTATCCGGCTGCAAAAGTAGTCGGGGTGGTTGCTAGGGTGTTGCAATGCGGTTGCTAAGGTACTTGGGGTGCTTGCTAGGTTGGTTTGGACAGTTGCTAGAGTGTTGCTATGGAGATAGATAGATAGATAGATAGATAGATAGATAGATAGATAGATAGATAGATAGATAGAAATAGTCAGATGAAAGATAGATAGATAGATAGTCAGATTATAGAAAGATAGATAGATAGAGAGATAGATACATAGATAGATAGAAATAGTCAGATGAAAGCTAGATAGATAGATAGATAGAAATAGTCAGATGAAAGATAGATAGATAGATAGATACATAGATAGATAGATAGATAGAAAGAAATAGTCAGATGAACGATAGATGGATAATCAGATTATAGATAGATAGATAGATAGAAATAGTCAGATGAAAGATAGATAGATAGATAGATACATAGATAGATAGATAGAAAGAAATAGTCAGATGAACGATAGATGGATAATCAGATTATAGATAGATAGATAGATAGATAGATAGATAGACAGATAGACAGATAGATAGATAGATAGATAGAAATAGTCTATCTAAGGTGTTGCTATGTGGATGCTAGGGTACTTGGGGTGGTTGCTAGTTGGTTTGGATAGTTGCTAGAGTGTTGCTATGAAAATAGATAGATAGATAGATAGATACAGCTGCTAGAATAGCCGTTTGGTTGCAAAGGTGTTGCTTTTCGGTTGCAAGTGTACTTGGCATGGTTACTAGAGCGGTTGCTAGGGTACCCAGGATTGGTTGCTAGGGTTTTGCTATGCGACTGCTAGGGTAAGCAGGGCAGTTGCTAGGGTGTTGCTATGTTGTTGCTAGGGTACCCAGGGAGGTTCCTAATTGGATGATATGTGGTTGCTAAGGTACCTGGTGTGGTTGCAAGGGTGTTGCTATGTGGTTGCTATGGTACCCGGGGTGATTGCTAGGGTGTTGCTTTGCGGTTGCTAAGGTACCCAGGGCGGTTGCTAAGGTGTTACTATGCAGTTGCTAAAGTACTTGGGGTGGTTGCTAGGTTGGTTTGGATAGTTGCTTGAGTGTTGCTATGGAGATAGATAGATAGATAGATAGATAGATAGATAGATAGATTGATTGATTGATGCAGCTTCTAGAATACCCGTGTGGTTGCTAAGGTGTTGCTATGTGGATGCTAGGGTACCCGAGGCGGTTGCTAAGGTGTTGCTATGCGGTTGCTAATTTCTTGGGGTGGATGCTAGGTTGGTTTGGATAGTTGCTAGAGTGTTGCAATGAAGATAGATAGATAGATAGATAGATAGATAGATAGATAGATAGATAGATAGATAGAAATAGTCAGATAATAGATAGATAGATAGATAGATAGATAGATGCAGCTGCTAGAATAGCCGTGTGGTTCCTAAGGTGTTACTATGTGGATGCTAGGTTACCCGGGGCGGTTGCTAAGGTGTTGCTATGCGGTTGCTAATTTCTTGGGGTGGATGCTAGGTTGGTTTGGATAGTTGCTAGAGTGTTGCAATGAAGATAGATAGATATATAGATAGATAGATAGATAGAAATAGTCAGATAATAGATATATAATAGATAGATAGATAGATAGATAGAAGCAGCTGCTAGAGTAGCCGTGTGGTTCCTAAGGTGTTGCTATTCGGTTGCAAGTGTACTTGGGGTGGTTACTAGAGCGGTTGCTAGGGTACCCAGGATTGGTTGCTAGGGTTTTGCTGTGCGGCTGCTAGGGTACGCAGGGCAGTTGCTAGGGTGTTGCTATGTGGTTGCTAGGGTACCCAGGGAGGTTGCTAAGTGGATGATATGTGGTTGCTAAGGTACCCGGGGTGGTTGCTAAGGTGTTACTATAAAGTTGCTAAAGTACTTGGGGTGGTTGCTAGGTTGGTTTGGATAGT
>NW_015511353.1:8317-10324 GCF_001515645.1 Sinocyclocheilus grahami | reverse complement strand
TTTTTTTCCATGCAGATTTTATGCTCGTACTGCAAAATAACCTTTTTCTTATTTAGTATTTTTGCACTGGTTTTCAGAAATGTCCTAGAAACATCGGAATATATCATTGCTTTCCTAAATATAAATCCCTTTATATTTTCATAAATACATTTATACAGTATTTAAATCAATTTAAGCAAAATTATTTGAAAATAATAAAACAAATTTTCAGAGAATATGTCTGTTTTTTATGTCTGTTATTTGCTTACTCAGTGAGCAATTTTTAAAGTTATTTTTTATTGTATTTTATTATTATAAATTTGCTTAAAAATGTAATAAATGTAAGCAAATTTGTTTTAAAAGAATTAGTTAAATTTTTTTTTTTTATTTTACTCTTACTCATTTGGAAATTATTGTTTAATTATTAAATTTCACTTGAATTTTTTATAAATAAATTTAAATACATTTAAGCAAAATAGTTTGAAAATAATTACATTATTTGCTTTTGTAGCATTAATCCCAATAAGATAAATACATAAATAAATAAATAAAACACATACATACATAACAACTTTAACAATAATTTATGGTAAGAAAAATAAACTTGTTTTATGTTATATAACTTTGCTTCTCAATGGAATTTATCAGTAACACTTTACAATAAGTCCACATTAGCTAACATTAACTAACATTATCTATAACTGTGCAATACATTTGTTACAGTGTTTATTAATCTTTTGTTCATTGACAGTTCATTGCTAGTTAATAGTAACTCACTTCCACTAAATAATGTTAGCAGACACAACTTTTGGTTCTAATAATGTACTAGTAAATGTCGAAATGAACAACCTTTTTATTTATGAATAAATGCATTATAAGTATTTCCCGTCACTAGTTCATGTTAATTAATGTGCCCTTATTGTAAAGTGTTACTATTTATCTTTAAAGATGGTTAAAAAAAACAAGGCAAACAAGACAAAATACAGAATAAGAAAATGCCATTTTTGCTGTGCAGTAAATATGACTGAACATGCTTTAAACTGGAAAGCCACAAAACGCTAATTTATTGAATCATTGTTATTCCAGGGTGATTATTCATGTTTATCGCATCACTTTGTTCAGTTATTCTTCTTTTATAGGGGGCGGGGTCTGTAATATTACATTTCATCTGAAACAATGCTTTGGTAAGCGTCCAAAAGCACTCCATTCCATCTGTGAAAAACAATTTTCTTCACATTATGAAGCTTCGTGTCATGGATCATTTTCTGACACCTCAAAATAAGACTTCAAACAAGCCTGCGAGGCGTTTCCTGTCTGCGTCTCCCCCTTGTCAGCTTCAGATTTCCTCATTGGCGAGTTCCAGTCTATCAGCCCATTATACATGGTAGCGCTGGAAAAATAGGATTACGCGAGGAGATTGTGAGCTTTATCCCAATACCAATTTTATCTGGCTGGCTGATAAACTGCTGTAGCCTGGAGAGCAAAGTGAGCTAATGGAAGGGAGGAAACAGAGAGAACTTGGACGCGAGGAGTCACTTGGCTGTGGCTGGAAAGGTCACGGGTTTAGCGCTCTGTGCTAACGCTAACAGAAACTCATTTCAGAGAGCAGGCCGTTTGGCTCCAGGGCTGTGAACTATGCGGTGGATTGCTGTCCTAGTTTTGTCTGCAATTAGAAGTGTAGACTTTGTAAGTCTTTGGCAATATGTCAAACTCGTGTCAATGTGTGGAGTGATATGTCAGATGATGTGTACAGGGTTAAAACTGTCAAGCTGCAGATATTTTCACTGATAATGATCAGACGCTGACCCATACAAACCCTTGGCCCGTGTTATTTTATGATATGCTATAGAGGTCACTGCTACTGCGGAGTACATTCAAGTCTCCATCACACATTAGAAAACATATTAGTATACTTACACTTTTAAATGACAGAAAATCTAACTATTTTGTTTGAACACACTGTAAAATTATTAAATATTAAATATTATTACACTGTAAAAAATGACCGTGAATTTAACGGTAAAAGAC
>NW_015511353.1:6753-7441 GCF_001515645.1 Sinocyclocheilus grahami | reverse complement strand
AAACAGTTTTGCATAATAAAAATGTATAGTGAATTTATAATTAAAGAATAACTGCCAACTGAGTAAGAATAAAATAATTTATAATATACAGACAATTACACATAAAGAAATACAGACGTATGTGATTTATATTGTTTAGGAAAGCAGTGCTACATACAGGTGTTTCTAGGATATTTCTGAAAACCAGGCAAAAATACTAATTAGGCTAATGATTATTTTGCAGTGTGAGCATAAAATCTGCATGGAAAAAAATATCTCAAGTCAACAATTAATTTCAATTTCTATTCAATTTATAAGATTTCTCTATATCCTCAATATCACTTTTCATCCTTTTAATTTACTGATATCCCTTTATCCAGTTTCTTAATGATATCATGCTCCAGGAAGAGGGAAAACAACAGCACCAGCATTACTAAGCATTAGCAATGGATTTGATGAATTGCTTGAAATGTTTCTGCGGTAATAGTTGATTTGTCTCACTCTAGAATAGTATCTGGTTTGATAACATTACAGAAATCAATTTGATAATATCAAAAGAGGGTTCAAAATATCTAAATGACTTACTAGCTATTTATTTCCATTCCACTACATAATTTTAAGAGTCTGAGCTTGACCACAGCACATTTCTGAAAGTATATCTTTTTATGATTAATGCTTCCTTTAAAATAAAATACACGTTTTTTTTTTT
>NW_015511353.1:0-880 GCF_001515645.1 Sinocyclocheilus grahami | reverse complement strand
TTTTTTTATATTTTTGTCAGTTTGATCAAATACGAGTTGAAATAGCACTGTCAACAATAAGCTGTAATTCATTCTGGTTATGTTAATATACGGGAAACAAGAGTCAAGGCAAATGCATTGAATTATAGGAAACAACATTTCACACCATTTTTTGTTGTATGAGTGTAATAGTTCAGGTATTTCATGTCAGTACTGAAAGTTCACATACTGCACAGAGTATACAGTAAAAAATAGTGTGAGTAAATATGTTAGTCTGCTGTTCTGGAAACAGCCCTTATCTTATTATTTTTATGGCTCATAGACATGAACATAGACATTAATAGACATAGACATTCATTTTCTTATGGCTCTCATAGACATGAATGACACCTAGACTTTTCTTTATATGTAAAAATCAAGCATGTCAGGAAAATGGTGCAAGTATATCCTGCAGGAATGGGCTGTAGAGTATATTTCACTAGAGACAGGACATCTCCATCTGTGTTTCTCCAGCAGTCTGAGTGTGTTCAGAGCTGCGGTGCTGTAGTGTTGTAGATGAGTGGCTCTCTCTAAAACACACTCCTCTTTCCCCAGGCGCTCCGTGTGCTGATGTCATTTCCCCTGCAGCTGGGATGAGAAATACACATCAGTACTCGGGTGAAGTCCTTATGAAACCATGTTCATATCTCTGCCGTTCACCGTCCTGCATGCAGCTAGATGTTAAAAAACAGAGGAAGGCTGGGATAGATTTCACAAAGAATTCAGATCTGCTGTAGACCAAATATCAGCTGGTTAACTCTCGAACTACATCATCTGTCAGCATGAATACTATTTCTCTATAGAGAAGAGTATTCATGAGCAGTGTTGGGGAAAGTTACTTTTAAAAGTAATGCGTTGCAAT
>NW_015511352.1:9429-10324 GCF_001515645.1 Sinocyclocheilus grahami | reverse complement strand
GTTTGAACAAAATTCATCTTTGCACCGAAGAAGTGGCACAGAAGCTGCATCTGAAGTGGCATTAGATATTAGTGCTGTTTAATGCGGCTCAAATGTGGCATGAATGCATTTACAAAGCAATTACAATTGCATTACAGGTATACAATTTTTACCATCTACTGGTGCTTTTAGATATACAATTTTTACTGAAGTAACACGAAATAACCGAAAAGTAAAATGTTTTTGAATTAAATACTGAAAGCACCAGTAGATGGCAGCACATCCATGTTTTAATGAGTAAGTCACTGAATCGTTTGATTCGTTTAAGAGGACTGATTCATTCAGGAATGAAGCAAGTGACAGATGCTGAATTTAGAACTGCATACTAGCATGTGATTCTTACTATTTCTGCCATAGGAAGATGTGGTAAAAGAGTATGATGCTAGTGTGCGGTTCCAAATTCAGCAAGACTCATTGAATCATTCACAAAACCGATTAATTCTAAGCAAAGATGAATTTAGGAACGAAACACTTCTCTGTGTGTTGCTCTGAGACTTGCAACAGATTAGGGTACCAAATGGAGTCAGTACTCAGTACTACCTTTACTGCAGCTAGTCTGGTACCATCACATTTTCTCAACTTTAGTATCGACTTCATACCGAAGTAACGGTATTTTTTAAAACACTAGGGATTTTTCAAGTAACATCACATCTCTCACACTGAAATGCAGTAAACACAGTAACCAAACCTCACATATGATGTGTAACAGTGAGTCGATGACTTTAGAAATGAATCATTAAATTAGTTAATTACTCCGTTGTATCTCAAGGCAAAATTGCAATTGCAAGGATTGCAATGAAAAAGCAATTGGTCGCAGATCTGTTGCATGCAAAGTGCCTTCAAAGCACAGAAAATT
>NW_015511352.1:0-1833 GCF_001515645.1 Sinocyclocheilus grahami | reverse complement strand
GTAAACAAAACACGCACGGCTATTTGGGATTTTTTGAAAAACAAACTTTTGTGAACTAGTCCTAAATTCTCTGCAGAGTGAATATCAATAATTATCAAAAAAGCCTTGAATTTTCGACTCGCAAACAGATGCCAAAACGTGCGTAAGAGGCAGTGCCACTTTTAATGAAACGGATATAACTTTTCAATGGAATGAGATAGCCAAACTTGATATGCACATGTAAGACCTCAATCTGAGGTCACATGAGAAACATTGCTTATTCTGGCCATTGCGTGGCGCTATAACAGGACAAAAACATAAAAACAGCTATAACTATCCATCCATTAGTCCGATTGACTTGATAATTCACATGCAGTGTTTGTGTCCAAAGTGCCACAGCTGTCTATGAGCACATTCGTGGATCTCAAAAAACATGAACGCCATTGGCCAATGAAGTTCGAGCACATTTCCAATGGGGTTAACGGAGGCTGACTCATGGCCCTAAAGGTCTATGAGAAATTTTAAAGAAACCAGCCACTGGGGGGGTGATATCACATTTTTCAAGCGTGTAAATGATTGCATATTGTGTGACTTTTCACCCATACAGACATACAAATGACAAGTTACTGTCAAACTGATGAAAAATCAGTTCATATAGTGTAGTCGTTATTACTCCCTAACACTGTACCACATAATGAAAGCCATGTGGACAAAGTTATAAACATATTTATATACCTTGGCTACTATATAATAAAAAAACTGATATCAGATGTCTATGAATGGACATCTATCGGTCAACCTTTAATAAACTGCTGATGTAATACTAATAATTTCTCCTGAAAAATACAAACAAATCATGTGAACATCCATCAAAAACATTCTTTAAGATAACCTTAAAGAATAAAAGAGTTAACATAATTCTCCAAAACCGTGTTCGAGGACGTCGAGGCCTCACAGAGTCCATCAAAACACTACCAGAGTGAGAGTTCCCTGTAACAGCGTGTTAATCTGATGTTTCTACACTGAATATGACAAAAAAGACAACTACTTTTAAACGTTACAATATAACATAAGCGTTCTGTGAGCGGAGCTGGCCTAGCATCAGGAAAGACTCACTCAACAGCATGTTCAAAGCCTCAGTCTGCTGTTTCAAGAACAATACATGGCTGAAATTGAACATCTGATGTTAGGAAAGGCATTGAGAGGTTTGTACACATTAATCACCGGCCCTGATGATTGCTTTATCAGTTTACTAGTAGTGACATACGCTCATCACTGCCAGATCAGAGATCCAGACTCATTGTGAACGCTCTCATCTGGCCTTCTGGATGACGATGAGACGCTGTGAGCGAGTTCATCATCGACACTCGAGGAGCCAAACAGATATGAACAATGAACCGCATGCACTTCATTCATAACAGCTGCGACACGGCCGCATTGTGACTCCAGATAAACGCCGCTCTGTTAACATTGTGAAACTGGAAAAGCTGGAGATTATTGAGATTACTGACGCCACCTGATACTAGAACACTCCACCACCGTCACACCACGCTTTGTGAGGATTTTCCTCTGGATTTACACTCGCCAGCTTCGACCAGATCGTATTTATTAGCCCAAACCTCTCCTCGCCTTTGTTTGCTTCAAACGGCGAGCTGCAAAAGAAGCTGGGTTTTGTGTTGGGCTCAACACGGCGATCGCGGGATTCCATCAGTGGGAGTTTGTGATGGCATGTAGCGTCCATCAGATCGGCGCTCTCCGGCAGCTAAGCTGTTTATGTTTCTCATTCAGCGGTTACACAGGCCAGCGAGAGTAAACACAGCAGTAGCTTTTTTAATTGTGCAGTTGCTAGTGTCA
>NW_015511351.1:4599-10326 GCF_001515645.1 Sinocyclocheilus grahami | reverse complement strand
AACATTGGGTTGAAACAACCCAGCATTTTTTAGAGTGTATGCTTGCATCAGAATTCTTGACTGTCATTGCACTTGATGTCTCAGATCTGGACTCATAACTTCTTTAGTATCTGCTTATTACTCCCAGAAAACTTGTTTTTATTTTTAGCTATCCACTTCAAAAATGAAAGCAGGCAATTGAAAATCTAAATCATTCCCTGATGTGCACTGATATTTATTGTGGTATAAACTTCAATCATTTTTAAAGGCTTTATTGAATTATAATGTCTTTATGATCTTTCCTCTTAGATTGTGGCTGCCATTATGGCTATCACAGGCATTGTGATGATGGCATATGCTGATGGTTTCCATGGGGATTCCTTTATGGGTGTGGCCTTAGCAGTCGGCTCCGCCTCCACTTCTGCTCTCTACAAGGTGAGTGCAGCTGAAAAGAACGATTACCAGAAGATCCTTGATGACCATTAAGACTCCTTTCGTTTTGATATGCTTTATTTATACTACTCAGGTGCTGTTTAAGATGTTCCTCGGCAGTGCCAATCTGGGCGAGGCTGCTCATTTCTTCTCCACGATGGGCTTTTTCAATCTCATCTTCATCTCCTGCGTTCCCCTCATCCTGTACTTCACCAGAGTGGAGCACTGGGGTTCCCTCTCCTCTTTGCCCTGGGGTTACCTCTGCGGGGTGGCCGGCCTTTGGCTAGGTAACATGAAATTATAGAAACTGATTCTTCAGCCTTACTTTAAAAACATTACTGACGAAACTTGAAATATCTCTGGTTTTTATGTTTCAGGCACTGGTAAACATAATGAAATATTAGTGATATACACTACTGTTCAAAAGTTTATGGGGTCAGTAGGATTTTTTAAAAGAATATAATACTTTTATTCAGAAAGGATGCATTGAATTGATCGAAAGTGGCATGAAAGACAACGTTTCAGGCTTTTTTAATTAAAAATAAATCTGGTTCTTTTTAACTATATATTGATCAAAGCATCCTTAAAAAACATGTTTTATAGGAAAAATACGATTGTTTTCAAGAATGCATGATTGTTTTCAAGAATGATAATAATAATAATAAATATTTCAGCAGATCAGCATATTAGAATGATTTCTGAAGGATCATGTGAGTGAAGACTTGAGTAATAGCTTTACATGATCTTTGCCATCACAGGAATATATTATTATTAAAATAATAAAATTTATTTTTAATAACTAATGTAAGAATAGATCACAATATTATAATTATACTGTATCTTTGATCAAATAAAGAAAATAATTTTTGAACAATAGTCTATATGTTAGTTGTTTAAAAACTGTAGAGAAATATGTTTTTGGCAACGTAATGTTGCACCATCTACAGTACTAAATGACAAATGCTAACCAGCTGGGGAAAAAAATAAATAATTAAAGCCTTCAGTTTGTAAACAAGTACTGGCTTTAAATCCTGCTGACAGTTTACCACTTGATCACTGCTGGTTCAGATGTGTGTTAGTGTTGTAGTGGATCAAATACAACCCTTAAGTACACTTCCAAGAGTCCTTTAAGTGCTTAGTAAGTGAGAGAAATCAGGTTAGAATCATCAGTTTACACCTCGAAGTAGCATTTCTTAGATATCCAATATGTGCTGCATCAGTCTATGTAGAGGATAATAGTAACAGATCCACTTATATTTACTGTATATTTGAGCTGAAGTGGAGCTCTGTATCTCTAGGGTGTTTTAAGGATAATATGATATCCATTAACTATTGTCACTCGTCCAAATCATGTGAAGTTCTCTGTGTATTTGGCCACTTAGAGAGGATTGAATGAAAAAAAGATGCTATATGGCCAAACCATAACATAAAGTTCCTGTTTTGTTTTTTTTACTTCGTTCCCTCCCTCCCTCTCTCCCTCTCGTAGTATTTAACATCCTGGTCAATGTTGGAGTGGTACTCACGTATCCTATTCTCATATCCATTGGGACGTTACTCAGTGTTCCAGGCAATGCAGGTGTGTGAATCTATCTATCTATCTATCTATCTATCTATCTATCATAATTTGGTGTTTTGTTGTCATTTTCATCATAATAATTATTATTCTTGATGATTCTCATTAGATTATTATTAGTGTAATACATTATTTTTAGTGAAAAAAAAGTGAAAGTGACGTGACATATGGCCAAGTATGGTGACCCATACTCTGAATTAGTGCTCTGCATTTATCCCATCCAAAGTGCACACACACAGCAGTGAACACACACACCGTGAACACACACCCGAAGCAGTGGGCAGCCATTTTTTGCTGCGGCTTCCGGGGAGCAGTTGGGGGTTCGGTGCCTTGCTCAAGGGCACCTCAGTCGTGGTATTGAAGGTGGGAGAGAGGGCTGTACATTCACTCCCCCCATCTACAATCCCTGCCGGTACGAGACTCGAACCCACAACCTTTGGGTTACGAGTCCGACTCTCTAACCATTAGGCCACAACTTCAAATTTTTCCTGCATTATAGTAATGAGGATTTGTGTGCAAAATATGCTTAACTGACATTATAACAATGTCACAAGACAAGTATAAATAAAAATTGGCATAATCTTCTTTATGCAAAATCAACTGGTAACACTTTGGGCCCTATTTTAACGATCTAAGCGCATGGTCTAAGGCGCACGGCGCAGGTGCACTTAGGGTGTGTCCGAATCCACTTTTGCTAGTTTAACGATGGGAAAAACTGTCGGTGCACCCGGCGCATGGTCTAAAAGGGTTGTCCCTATTCTCTTAATGAAGTAATGGGTGTGTTTTTGAGCATAATGTGCAATAAACCAATCAGAGTCTCATCTCCCATTCCCTTTAAGAGCCAGTTGCACTCGTGCCATAGCGGATTTGCTATTTACACAGCGGAATTTGCAAGCGCGAACACCGAACGCATCTCCAGAGATTAAACGGACCTGCTCATGCGCGAGCAAATAGGTAGCCTAATTCTGATACATGCAATGACTATCCATTATGACATGTAGGCATTTTTATATTTATGTAGCCTACACAATAATAATCTTTTACATGTAATCCTTTCATTTTTAATATTTGGCATGTTTGCGTGCTGCTGTGCGTACCTGTGTGTGTAATAAGCAGATTGTATGTGCGTTGTGAACCCGCCTATACTAACGCGCTCTTTAAATAACAAAAAAAATACTGCGCTATTGACTTTAGACCAGGTTTTAGTTGGTCAATGTGCAGTCTATTTCATTTGCCTCAAAATAGCAACATGCCAACAAAGCGCCTAAACACACCTTGTTTCCAGACCAGCACGCCCATGAGCACACAAATAGGTGCAAATGCATTTGCTATTTAAACAACGTGGCGCAGGACGTGAAAATGATTACTACGTCGGGCTGAAACTAGCAAACAACACTTGCGTCGCGCCTGGCGCCGCATTGCGCCACATGTATGATAGGGCCCTTTATATATAGGGACCAATTCTCACTATTAACTTGTTGCTTATTAGCATGCCTATTATTAACATATTGGCTGTTTATTTGTATTTATAAAGCACATAATCCACTACATCCCTAATCCTAACCAATACATTATTTAACCAATACATTATTAAATAAATTTAACAACTACCTAACTAACTATTCATAAATTAGGAGTTTATCGAGGCAAAAGTCATAGTTAATGGTTTGTTAATAGCGAGAATTTGACCTTAAAATAAAGTGGGACCAACAGTGGTGGCGTTTTAAGAAAACCTAAAGGGTATGGCATAATTCCCTGTGGCCATACATACAACGACAACATTCCTGAACGATTAACCCACATTATATATAAACAAAGTGCATGATGCACTATTAAATAAAATTCACAGTGAACAACATTAAATATAAAAACATGGTCTGTGCAGTTTTTATTGCATAAGTGGGTAACGGCGAGGTGGGAGCTAATCAAAAATACGCGTGATAATTGATGCAAAAAACTCAGACTGCGCACACTCATACATTTATATGATTTAGTCAAATCTGCCATTATGATTTCGACGTTGTTAAAATAATAATAATAAAGAAACATTTTAATGACCAAAACACAGGTAAAAACTACTCTAACCATAATCCTAAAGCGGGATCCAATCAGAGAATTCGCCGTTATCATAACATCAGCGTTCATCGTGACAGACACGCTACCATGAATTGTCACTATTGGGAACCTCGACCTATGTTCAGGTCTGTTCTCCTAAAAATATTTCAAATATTTTAACGAGCATCGTGATGTTTTATCTGAACTCTGAATGCTAGGGTATGGCAACTGCCATACTCTGCCATACGCCAACGCCGCTCCTGGTGACCAAGCAATTTATTATCAGTTTTCTTTAAGATTTAGGGGTGAAATAAAACCCTGACAAGTTTTGTGAGAATCATTCTAAAAGTACAACAGAGCAGATCTCTCAGCCTTCCTGAAAACAACATATGAAACTCCACCTAAGCGAGTTTTTTCACACAAAGCGAAGAACTGCACCATGACAAAGGGGTGGTGACATTGCCAAGGTGACAGTAAATGGCTTAAGAGGGTGTTTGTCTTTAAAAACAGTCTTTCAAGGTCAGTTTATTAAATTATGTGTGGCTTTTATTCAGAAAAACACTCATGATTCACTTGCAACAAACAGTATGAATCATTTATGATTTATGTTACATTACTAATGTTTGCCTGTGTGCTGCATTTTAATGGAGTGTGAATGTGAATTTATAGTTAATTATTATTATTAACCATTTTACGAATTCATAGCCAGTCGGGGGGGACCAAGGCCATTAACTTGATAGGATTTTTGTCTTTATGAGCACCAATGTTAATACTAAAAAAGTCAACAAACAGCCACAGGGTTACAATTACTGTTCATCTAAAGAGTCCTCCCCCTAAAATATCAGTAATTTAATTCTGAACATTTCCTTAGTAACGGTAATGAACTTTATTTGACTGGAGTTAATTGGTTGCGTGGCAGAAAGGACTTCGCCAGAGTCAGTAATTCTCTCCCACTCTTGGCGATTTAGACAGTCTGGGCACAAGGTCACATTTAAATGACAGAAACTCACTCTTGTGTATAGTTAAGAAATTAATAGGAGACTATCAAAACACTGTACTGTCAAAAGAAGAAAACCTGCAACTGTTAATTACATTAAATAAGTAAAACCATTGTACACGGTTTTCACCCAAGCCGGGTTAATATCTCATTTATGCCTAATTAATTGTATAGTTTGCATTGAATTCTGTTCAATCAACCTGAAAGATGATAAAATGGGCATCAAAACATGAGACATATTGTCTCTAGGGACCAGAATATTGGTGGGCCATTTTCAAATGAACCAGCAAGCACCACCTTGAAATTCCCTAGTAACCACCCAAAACACCCTAGCAACCACATAGCAACATACTGTATAAACACTACTCAGAATACCTTGATGTTTTAGACTACCATGAAAACACCTGTGTAGGTGAGCATGTTTTTCAAGCAAGTAAAATGATTCAGATTTTTCTAAAGTGATCCTGATATCACAGCAAAGGAAAAAAAAAGCTTAATTAAATGTAATAAAATATTTAAATAGTGTTTAGTATCAAGATACCATAATAATTTTTATTAATATTTAGAATTAATTTATATTTTTTGATTTTCTGGTTTTATTTTTTAATTTTAGTTAAAGTTATAGTAATTCCGTTATAGTAATTATTATATATATATGTTTTTAAATGTCTTTATAGATTTTATTTATTTT
>NW_015511351.1:0-1236 GCF_001515645.1 Sinocyclocheilus grahami | reverse complement strand
ACACCTTAATCGTAATATTGTCTTATTCAGAATAAGGTAAATAAATAGATTACTGATGTCCATGTAAACGCAGTCGCAGTGAAGACTGAAGATTGTGACAAAAAAACTTGCAATTCTGAGAAGCGAAGTCAGAAATGCAACCTTGGCAAGCATAAGTGACTTCTTTCAATAACATTCAGAACTGACCCTAAACATTTTGAACAGTAGTATATTGTTTTTAGACTTAAAAACAATGACTATGTTTAAGTTTATACAATAAATCTAGTTTTCTAATGAGTGCTGTATATTGAAGCATCAGTTCAGCACTGTGGTTCTTAATCCTGGTCCTGGGGACTCCCCGCTCTGCACATTTTGTATGTCTCGCTTATTTAACATACCCGATTCAGATTATCAGTTCATTAGGTGAGAGCTCCATGAACTGAACTGAGTGTGTCAGATAAGGGGCACAGAGCAGGGGGTCCCGGGGACCAGGATTAAGAACCACTGGTTTAGCACATGATTGGTATCAGCAGATTTTTTTTTTCTTTGTCATCTTTGCCTTCTATAGTACAAAAAAAACTGAAAAAGACTGGAGAGTGGAGGGGGAGTGTACCTGTAGAGACCTGCACCCCATGAGCATAAATGCTGTACAGGTTTTGTTTTTGTTTTCTTTTGTGAGAATGTGCACTGCCCACTGTGCCACAGCTCTGACCATGATACACACCATAAAAATGAAACACAAACATGCTGAATGACTAAGGCAAACCCATCATTCCCTCATTTCTCCCTGCAATAAACACACATGGACACCTTGTGACAGCCGCTCTGTGTCAATGCATATAACGACCTTGCTTTCTTGGAAATGTAATGAGATATTAGCTGAGTGGACAGGCTGAACATCTTCAGACTGCTGGAAAAGCCCATTAAAGCAAATGAAGCATAGAAAAGGAAGTGATGGGTAACAAAAAGCACAGAGGAAGTCTTTAAATCCACATTATGGGGCCCAGGTCATTCACCCAGAGAGGTGGCGATAACGGTCCATATGCTGACGCAGTTCAACAGGAAGATTTACAGTATTTTTTTATGACCTATTCAAAATTCAGTAAGATTTTTTTTAATGTTTAAAGAAGTCTCTTGTGCTCTCAAAGGGTGTTTATATGGTCAAAAATATTGTAAAAACAATGATATGGTGAAATATTATTACAAATTAAAATAACTTGTGTATTTGAATATATTTGTATATTATATAAAATTGTA
>NW_015511350.1:9704-10327 GCF_001515645.1 Sinocyclocheilus grahami | reverse complement strand
AATAGGAATTTGTTAGTTTATGCAATTTATATATTTAATTTATATTAATTATCCTCCAATACAATTTTTTTCTGCTAATTTCTTATTAGCAGATATTGGATTTTTTCAAATAATTTTTTAAAGGTTTAGATCATCATCTAACACCCTGTCTGCACCAGACACATTTGTAAACCTTAGGAACATTGTAAGAGTTGTTGTGCATACGTAATGATAGCAGAGCTGCATGCTTTCGAGCATGGAAAATTCTGCTAAATACATAAATGTAAATTAGTTATGCTGACAAAACTTAACTTAACTTTCTAGAACCAGCAAGAATGTTGCTCAAGAAACAAGTGCTGCTTGGGGAAATAAGCTTATTAGTGAGAAGGACATTCTCATTCTAGATCAGTGGCTCTTAAAGCTTATGGAAATTTGAAAGTAATTTTCAAATTTGAATTTTGACTATAATTATTTTTTATTTTTTATTTACAGAAAGTATGAGTGCCTATCGATTAAAAGAAGTTGCAAAACTAGTACTAGTGGGCCTTCAAATATTGTTGAGGACAATGAATAGCCTTGAAGTCAATAAGGTTGAAAACCGCTTTTCTAGAGAGTATTTAATAGGATAAAATTGCATATACATC
>NW_015511350.1:0-2925 GCF_001515645.1 Sinocyclocheilus grahami | reverse complement strand
GCACAATTGGTGGCTGACTAAATACTTTTTTTCCCCACTGTAGCACCTCAAATACCTATACAAATAATAAATTTTTTTGTGTGTACTTTTAACTGCAGACGTGGATATCCAATCAGAGCACAGTTTGAGAAACAGCATTGCTTCCCTCATGCCACATGACCGATCACGACATAAAAATTTAATTTCGACTTTTTATCTCAATTTTAAAACTTGGAATTGTGAGAAAAATCACAATTTTGTGAGATATCAACTCGCAATTCTGAGATATAAACTAGCAATTCTACATTTTTTCTTGCAGTTCTGACTTCTTAGTTTTCTCAGAATTGTGAACTGTAAACTTGCAATTGGACTATAGTTCACATCTCACAATTCTGAGAGAATTAATCAATTGCAAGATATAAATTTGCAAATCTAAGAAAGAAAGTCGCAAGTCTGAGAAAAAATTCACAACTGTGAGATATAAACTCACAATTCGGAGAGAAAAAGCCAGAATTGCGAGTTTATATCATGCAATTCTGACTTTTTTTCTCAGACTTGCAACTTTATTTCTCATAATTGCGAGAAAATAGTCAATTGTGAGATAAAAAGTCGCAATTACCTTTTAAAAAAATGTTATTCAGTGGCGGAAACAGGCTTCCATAAGTTGCTTCTTAGGAAATAGAGTAATTAGTGCCAAAAACTTCCAGAATTGGTATGAATTCCTTTTAAAATATTATGACTTTACATAAGAAATCGTAGTTTTTCATGTCTGATCAAGTCCAGGAATATCTAATATTCAGATTAGTGGTCAACAAAATATGCATTTGTAATATTTTTCAAACGCTGATTCTTAAACTATTAACCTTGATCCCTAAATTATGTTTGCAGCCTTGCAAAGTAACAATACTTGTTAAAAGCGCTACATTAACCATTTCACAGCAAGTTTAAAGTCCTATAAGCTACTTATAATTCTAAACGATGACTGAGGAAATTTAGGTTCATTTTTGTGTGCCCTGTTATAAATCATACATTTTAATTAAAACAAAAATGTTAATACTTCTATGATACTTCTATTGTCAACCTTGTTGAATTTAAGTGTTTTGGGGTTAAACAGCCCTTGTAATTATATTAAAAGTGCACTTGTAGTGTACTTCAAAACTATCAAGTATGTTTTTAATAAACTGTACTTGCTTGCAGGTAAAATAATATTAATGAACTAAAAGGCGACCTAAGTGTAACTTTAAGAGAAAATGACTGTAAAGAGTAATGTACAATAAATGCTTGTCAGTACGTTTGGGAGTACACTTTAACCATATTTCAAAGACAATAGAAGTAATTATGAAATTACATATAAAGATGTCCCACTTAAGTGGATCAAAAAACCACTCAAATGTTCAACTAATTGCATTTAATATAATAAAGGTATGCTGAAGTGTATCAACAAGAGGTTGCAGCCTGAAAATACAAAAATGACTATTAAAGAAATATAGACAACGAAAACCTATTTAAATTTCAATAAAAGCTAATCTTAGGTCTTTTTTTTTCTTGTTCACCCTGTCTGACCTAAATTAAAATTTTTCCATTAAATTAAATGGTGATAAATTGTAAAATATAACATTTTAAAAAGTTAAAATTTTCCCATGAAAGACAAAACATTGATCTGTGACTTCATCAAATAAGAAGACTAGCTTAGTATCCTGTTAATTATATCCGTAGTATGCAGAAATGACACAGTTTCCTAAAAATGAACTAGCTATTTGTTAAACTGTATTGTGTTCAACTGTTCTTTAATTCTTCTTTATAGCAAAACCTCTATTCTGTCATCAAGTAGCATTGGTAATAAAACCATTGTAAAGGCAGTGCTAAGACGACCTACCACCTGACATCTGTATCTGCCCTCCATTTCACTGTGGCACAGAACGTGCAGCTGCTCCTATAGACACACTGAATTTCAAATGTTTTTTCCATAGAGGCATAACAAAGAAACTCGCTGAGAATCCACGGTCACTGATCTGAATGCAGTCTCAGTGAGGAGCGTGAAATTGGATTTCGAAGCACATTTGTGTATGGAATCTGTTATGGCCCAGTCTACCTTCTGTTTTAAACAGAGACTCAGCTATGAAACACTGTCACAAAAAAATGATTAAGAGTTTATTACTGTTTAATCACAAATTATAAACGAGTTTCTGATTGTTTGTGTGTCTATATGCGGCTCACAGAGGGAACCGGAACCGTGAACACGCTCAGCAGTGGCTTCATAAACTCAATGACCAGTGGGAGCTCCAGAGGTTTCTACAAGACTGCCATGAGGTAGGATGAGTTCCAACCGAGCACAAACAAGGAAAACGATGATTTTGAACCAAAAGATGTTTGCCTCGCTGTAGGTAAATCTGTGCATCAGTTAAGTGTGGACAGCAGTGCAGGATTTCAATGTAGCTCACGCTTGTTTCTACTGTTCTTTGTAACTTGTAAAAAGCATTTCTTAAATGTAGCAAAATTAAAATAAATTACTCTTACAGAGTGTCCTTACCAGTTGCAATACAATAGAGTGATATATGTGTTTTAGTCAAGCTGCAGGATATTTTAATTGTCACTTTTATTAATTGTCACAGTGTCACCATTCTTGGTAATCTCGCCCACAGTGAAAGCTCATTGGTCCAAAACCCTGCTCCATGTGATTGTATATTAAACATCAGATATGTCTGATTAACTGTGACCCTTGTGAAAAGGCAGTGTGTTTAATTGTATCGAATGTGCACTTGTAATCTTAAAAGTATTTTTTAAAGATAATATTATTTAATGAAATAAAAGACTTCTTAAGTGCACTTAAAGAGAGACAGTTTCATGGCTTTGTTCCTTTAACACACTTAAGTACACTTTTAAAAAGTACACTTTGTAGTAATGTTAAATTGAAAGTTTACTTTCAAGTAAAATCTAAATCGTCAT
>NW_015511349.1:9347-10328 GCF_001515645.1 Sinocyclocheilus grahami | reverse complement strand
GGATTTACCTTGACAGACCTAACCATTCACCAAAGGTCATGTTGAAAGTGGTTAAAGTCCTTCTCCACCATGGTCGCCGCACTATGGAAATCCATGCAGTCCTCGATGACGGGTCAGAGAGAATAATAGTGCTTCAGCCAGTAGTACAGCAGCTCAAGTTAACTGGTACGCCTGAAATGCTTCCCCTGCAGACAATTCAACAGTGTTACACTGAACTTGAAGGGTCATCAATATTTTTCGAGGTGTCCTCAGTATCTATGCCCATGGTGAAGTTCGCTATATTCAGCGCATTCACTGCAACCGGTTTGTGTCTGGCAGAGCACAAACACCCAGTTACTGCACTCCAGAATGCCTATCGACACCTGAAGGATCTGCCACTGCCTCCTATGGACAGGGTGAAGCCACTGCTCCTTATCGTATCTGATAATCCCCACCTCCTGACACCAATCCAGCCCATATGCAAAGGCCCAGTAAGGGGACCCATTGATGTCTGCACACAACTTGGATGGTGTCTCCGGGGCCCGATGAGTCCTATGCAGCCCTCAAGAAGTAAGCAGCAGAGTCTTCACATCATGACAGTTCCAGCCTGTGATGACCTTATCCACCATGTAGAAAGACTCTGGCAAGTTGACACACTCCCATACAATGAGAAAATGGTCACCAGGTTCAAGCAAGACAAAGAAGCTTACACCATGCTTCAGAATGCCACCATCAGAGTGAATGTGGATGGTGTTCAATTTTACGCTACACCCCTGCTGAGACTGACACCTGTGAGTTTGCTCCACGCATAAAGGGATGATGTTCTTTCTAGTTTACGCAGCACTGAGCATAGGCTGGCACGGGATCCGGAAAGGGCTAGAGCATACTGCACTGAGATCCAGAAGTTAAAGGTAGCTGGTTATGTCGGCCAAGATAACTCCAGAGGAAGCCGACAAGAGTGCAGAGTCTTGGTTCATTCTGCATCACGTAGTACATCATAAC
>NW_015511349.1:5481-9259 GCF_001515645.1 Sinocyclocheilus grahami | reverse complement strand
AGTGCAGAGTCTTGGTTCATTCTGCATCACGTAGTACATCATAACAGCAAAGACAGGATAGTCTTTAACTGTTCCTTCCAACATCAAGGACAGTCTTTGAATAGTCAACTGCTGCCTGGACCAACTTTGGGACCACCCTTACTGGGTGTCCTCCTGAGACTCCGCCAGCACGCTGTTGCTATCAGCGGGGAAATAAAAGGCATGTTCCACCAGGTACGCCTGCTGCCCAAAGACAAGCCAGTGCTGCGGTTCCTGTGGAGGGACATGTGCAGGGACAAAGAGCCTGATATACTGTATATGAATGACAGGTGCTTCTGTTCGGGACCACATGTAGTCCATGTTGCGCCATCTTTGCTCTCCAACACCACGCCCAAGGACACAAATGTGACATGCCTGACTTAGTCAACATAGTGGAGAATTCCTTCTATGTCGATAACTTTCTTCACAGCACACCAACCGCAGATGAAGCTTAGGATGTGGTGGATGGATAATGTACCATCTGTGATCCAGCATCTTCCTGCAGAGGCCCTGTCCATCAACAGTGAACGATGGTTGACCAAAGCTAGCATGGACCTGCAAGAACCCACTCTTGCCCTGCAGTGGAATTGCCTCCATGACACCCTGGGTTACAATTTACGTTCGACAGAGTCACTGGAGCCTACTATGAGGAACATGTACAAGACCTTGGCCAGCCAGTATGATCCTTTGGGATTTATTATCCCATTCACTACAAGGGCTAAAGTTCTCATTCAAGACCTCTGGAAGCGGAACCTGGGCTGGGACGATCTGATTGAGCCTGCACTTCTGCAAGATAAGTGGTTAACCTGCGTAAGAGAATACCAAATCTACTTCAGTTACAGTTTCCTCGTCTTTACACGCCAGACTGGGCTGACAATCCTTCTGCCACCCGAGAGCTTCACATCTTTTGTGACGCATCGGAAAGAGTGTATGGTTTGGTGGCCTATTTACGTACTTCTGATGATCAAGGACATGTCTATAGGTTGCCTTTGTCTTGGCCAGATCTAGAGTGGCTCCAAGAAAATGCCTGTCCATGCCTCGTTTGGAGCTGAGTGCAGCTCTAACCGGCGCACAGTTAGCCAAAGTGATACAGATTGAGTTGACTCTTCCTATTGATTCAGTCACCCTCTGGTCTGACTCAACAACTGTGCTCTACTGGTTGACTGTTGAGTCTTGCCGCTACAAGGTATTTGTTGGAACATGTGTAGCAGAAATACAGACTCTCACTGATTTGGCTGAATGGAGGTATGTTGATTCAGCTCACAACCCTGCTGACCACACCACAAGAGGTCTGACATTAACAGAGCTAGTAGGCCCTCACCAGTGGAGTTCAGGACCAGCTTTCCTCCTTAAACCAGCTGACCAATATCCATCCACATGCATGTTTGAGGTAGAGCCCGAAATCAGTGAATTAAGGAAAGCTGCCTTCATTAGTACTATTGCAGTGCTCAGCCCTTCACTCCCAGACCCAAGTCAGTTACCCACATGGCAAGAACTTGTCCATGCCACTGTTAGGGCCCTCAACGGGGCGGCTGCTGCCGACAGTGACTCCTCTGGTAATGCAGCTGATTATATTGAAGCTGAGAAACTCCTTCTGGCGCAGGCTCAAAGCGACTCATTCCCATTCAAAGTCAAGGCTTGAAAGACAGGACAATCTATTCCTACTGACAGTCGTTTGAACTCTCTTGCCCCTGAGTATGATGAAGCCACAGGCCTCATCACGGTGGGTGGACGATTACGTCAGGCGGACAACTTAGACTTGGAGGCTATCTATCCAATAGTGTTAGATCCTGGCCACCCTGTCACCAATCTGCTAATTAAGGAGACAGATCAACGACTCCTTCACCCTGGCTCAGAAAGGGTCCTAGCTTAACTTCGCCGCCAGTATTGGGTACTAAGAGGTAGAGAAACAATTCGGAAACACCAGCACACTTGTAAAGACTGTCAGTTCTGGCATGCCAAACCTCAAACCCCATAAATGACTGATCTTCCATCCAGTAGATTGCAACTTTACAAACCACCGTTCTACTCTACAGGGGTAGATTGCTTCGGCCCCTTTGCAGTTAAAGTCGGTCGTCGCCAAGAGAAGAGGTGGGGAATCCTCTATAAATGTATGATAACCCGGTGCGTGCATCTAGATCTGTTGGAGTATCTAGACACTAATGCATTTCTGCTTTCTCTGCGTCGCTTCATCGCTCGACGAGGCAAGCCCATGGAACTGCTTTGTGATAATGGCACTAATCTCATTGGAGGGGATCGAGAATTACGAGAGACTTTCAATGCCATGGCACCAAGGCTTCAGGAGCTGCTTGCAGAGCAAAAGATTAAATTTCCCTTTAACCCACCAAGTGCTCCTCATTTCAGGGGAACCTGGGAGCATGAGGTGAAATCTTTAAAGTCAGCCCTACGTGTCATCCTGCGAGAGCAGTCAGTGCCAGAGCCCGTATTGCAAACCCTGTTAGTGGAGGTTGAAGGCATTCTGAATTCCAAGCCACTCGGCTACATATCCTCCGATGTCACAGACTTGGACCCAGTGACTCCCACAACCTACTCCTCATGGGTCTACGTGATGCCTCCCTACCTCAAGTTCTATATGACTCTAACAACTTACTCGGAAGATGCAAATGGAGACATAGCCAAGTGTTGGCTGATAATTTCTGGACTGCCTTCATCCGTCATTATCTCACAAGTCTACAGGATCGTCCTAAGTGGAAGGATGGCAAGGTACTTACCGTGGGCCAAGTAGGAGGCACTGGGACTGGCAATGACCGATATCTAAGGGAGTGAAAGTGACAAGAAAAGCAAAGACAGAAAGAAACACACAGCACTGCACATATACACAACATCTGGCCAGAGGAGAATGGTGGAGTTTTCCTTCGACACACTATTTTCCTGTTTAATACTGTAAAGCTGCTTTGACACAATATTGTATTGGAAAAAGTGCTATATAACTAAAGTTAACTTGACTTGACTTGACTACCCCACCTCTGCAAATAGCTATTCATAAGAAGAGTTCATTTGTAAAAACAGATAACTGTTTTTTTTCATTGTGCATTCCAATTAATCTCAATCAAACTGCAGTTGGGTTATTTTGATTAAGTAAAAAATAAATAAAAAAATACAACTAACTAACACAAAGCACAATAAAAACATGATAACAATAAAAAACATGATTTTGAAAATTAAATGTTTTTTTAAAGAGTTATCTGTTTTTGCAAATAAACTCTTCATATACAGTGTGAACTAGTGAAACAGCATTAATTACAACATTGCATTACCCTTTAGAAAACAGATCCATAAGTGTGATAATGAAGAAACTGTAAATCTGGACACAGTTTTCAGTCCAACAAAAAAGTTTAATAATTAGGATGCAGTTTTTACTGCAGTTTTTTAGGCTGTGATCCTGCTTCTTTGTAACTTATAATCTTGGATTGTTTGTCTGAGACTGACATTGAGTAAACATTAAATTATCAGTGTTCTCTATTCTAGTCCAGGAGAGTCACTTTCCCACAGAGTTTAGTTTGATCTTTAATGAAAGAAACCTGAATCAACGAGCCAAGGTCTTTGTATTTACTTTAATAACAACTAGGTGTGTCGAGTAGGAATGAGGAACCTGCATTACATAATCGCAGAAAACCCGTTTTACACACGTCACTCAAACACAGAAGCAGGAAACAGGAATCACCTGAGTTCAGAGAAAAAGAAACTGAAGTGCAGTTGAGCTGTTGTGTGTTTGTGTCTCTGTATTCATGCAGTAAAA
>NW_015511349.1:3322-3670 GCF_001515645.1 Sinocyclocheilus grahami | reverse complement strand
GCAGATCCTGCTGTGACAGAGACTCACAGAGAAACAGTTCATGAGAGCAGAATGTGACAAAACTTCACTAACATTTCACCTTTTTAACTAATATTTCTTTCTGATTTGAAACCAAACAAAACCTGACCGTGTCTTAAGGGTCCTTGTGAATTTTCAGTGTCGCTAACAGCTCCAAAGTTATAAATAATGGTCTGTACCTACTGTGTAGCTACTTTTGTTGAGCAAATCAACTCAACTCAACAAGAATGAAGCTGATGCAGTGAAAGTGCTAGATTGAGGTGAAATACTAAAGATCAGTCAAGTCAAATCTGATGTTGGTGCAGGTTATTGGGTGAAGTGTGGAGCTGA
>NW_015511349.1:1981-2576 GCF_001515645.1 Sinocyclocheilus grahami | reverse complement strand
ATTTCCATTTAAATACTGGACAATTTTCATGTATATATCCAACACAAAACATCACATCCACTAGTACACCACATAATATATCCGTGACTAAAACAAGAATTATCTAGGATCACATATGTATCACTATTATACAAAGTTTTTTTTTAAATTTGAATGTGGATGCAACTCTATATGTACAACAATCTATACTATATAAAGTAACTATACTAAGTAACTTAACAGAGTGTCGCACCAAAATAAAAAAGATCAAGTAACGGAAGAGCGCAGTGCAAACGACGTTGTTGAATTTAATACTACTATAAAATTATTATTACAATTTCATTTTTAAGGAATAATCACACAATTTTCTTCCATGTTTTAATTATAACAGTAGACCTGTGTTGTGCAGCAATTTATTTACCAAAAAAAAAAAATATTGAATATTCTTTTGGTTAAAAGATAAATTAAATGAATGATTTACGCCTTCATTTGATTACCAGAAAAGCTACAATATACAATGCAAATATCTGGGGAAACAAACAAACACACAAAAATTCTTAGGACCCTATTATTGTAAATGAGTTAATAAACGTCCAAAAGTTGTTTTATGAATTCA
>NW_015511349.1:0-1866 GCF_001515645.1 Sinocyclocheilus grahami | reverse complement strand
ATTTCATAAAGCCCTAAATATGTCATTTTTGTTATACATTTGAACATACTGAGAGCATATTGACATATTGTGTCATATATAGCAAGATATGTCTCTCTCTCTTTTTTAACTGGTTTTGACAAGGTCATAAAAAGGTTTTAGATTTACCTTCATAAAACCTGGAGAATGGAGAATGACTGTTACCAAAAAAGAGAACCATATTTGTATACAATAATTAAGACCCGTTTAAACCCATTCCTTTTATTTGTCTCAGTTGCTTCTACTACAGGTCCCTCTGCGTGCTACAACCAGTCTCCAGCATATCCTCAGATTTCATCCAAAACGACTGATCTCATAACTCCTTCTACAGCAAAGCTGAAACCTGTAGAGGAACTCAAAGGCTCTGCTCCAGTGGCTCCTCCAGCCAAATTGTTTTCTATTGGACTGTCTGGAGATTCTGCTAAGAACACCGAGAGCACTGATGTCAGCTTGAAGGGCTTCACATCCGGATCTCAAAAACCAGGTTCTTTTGGGTTTGGATTGAAGGATGCTGTGGTGACATCTGCTGGCCCTGTAGCTCAGGCTGAGAAGAAAACAATTCAGGCTGATGCACCACAACATAAGAAAGTGTCAGCAGCTCCAGCGGTCCCATGTGACACTGCCCCCTGCAGCACTGAAAAAAGTCATGCAGGAGGGTTATTTTTGGCTAAAAAAGATGGACAGAGGGATGGTGACACTTGCCTAGGAGGAAATAAGGCTACATCTAGCCACAGCATTTTGTGTCAGACGGCAAAACCAAGAATGAAAAACAAGACTTCTGCTGCTCCGTCAAGTTCCTCTTTTACCTCCGGTTTTAGTAGTTCTGTCTGCCAACCTGCTGCGACAGCATTTAAAGCCAATCCAGGCAATGCTTTTCAGTTCAGTACAAGAACTGATAAAGCATCCTCAGAAGGCTTCAAGATTGAGTCTTCTACAACTGAGGCTGAAAAGTCATCAAGCCGTTCAAATGTTTCATTTTCCATGCCAGTGTCCGTTGGTGCATTCAGCTCAGCTACTGCAAAATCTGAGGCAGAAACATCAGACAAACAGTCTCAAAATGGATCTACATCAGACCTCCTCAAAAATGTTGCTGAAGTTCACAAAGAGGAAGTAGATGCTTGCGCTCACGATATTGGTAAGCCCATAAATTCAAGCCGGGCTGTGATAACAGTGTCATATCTGGATGTTCTGGTGAAGTGTCAATCATATGCAAGATTTCTCCAGTCATTTAGTGCACTTAAACTCCTGAAAGCGCACGCTCATTTGCATATGCTTTTGATTGCCATGCCTAGCATCCACAGCTTCTAACTAAATAAGACGGTCTGTGTCATTATGTGAAATGATTCACCTCAGATATACACCAGTGTATTTTCACTCTGTTGCACAGATGAAGGCTCTGAAAGTGCAGTGAGGAATCTGAAGGGAAAGCCGGATGTGGATGGAGCCGATGGAGCGTCTGATCATGGTAGGTTGCTCTTGTGAAATGCATTACTGAGACTGGTTCAGGTCTCAGGGCTCGACAGTGAGGTCTGGCCATGGCTGGGACGGTCGACTGAACTATACTGGCCCGGCCGGGTTTAGCATTTGCACGTTTTTCAGTCTTGCCAGTTTAAACATTCAAGCACAGGAGTAGCTTGACTTTGGAGCTCCGGGGGCCAAACCTCACTCCATATTGAAGTGATTGTACTATGATTACATAGATCGGCAGCAAACATGTGAGGTTGTCACGGCAACCAGAACATTGCATGCAAATTACTTTTGTTGTCTATTTTTGCTGTGCTAAACTTTATTTTATTTTATTCTTATGACAAGGCAAAGTTCAATGAGAGCAGTAATATATATATATAT
>NW_015511348.1:7658-10331 GCF_001515645.1 Sinocyclocheilus grahami | reverse complement strand
GAGTATGGGTCACCATACTTGGCCACACGTCACTTCACTCACTCAAATACAGATATCGTGACTACTAAAAATTTGGTGTAGGATTTACTTTACTACTCAGAAACTACCTACTCTTTGAAAAATCTTTGTTTTATTGACAATTCAGTGTAAAACATATTCAGTGTAGCCTATCGTGTCACACAAAAAGTCAGTATAAAGTCTGTATGAGCTGCTCATAAGGCTTCATGAAAGATGGAGATATTTAGCGCCTTGTAAATGCTTCTGAAGCCTGTGCTAAGGGTGTGTAATGATGTTTATAGCAGCCCTATTAAAACTGCATGCACTCACCTGTGTTAGCAGAGGCTAGTCCCTCTTCCCTTAGGCAGGTTATGGTTCTCGCTCTCAGAATGGCCCGAGGCCTCGGTTCTAACACACTCATCCAGACATATCTCCTATCCCTTAGTTCAGCTCTCCCTCTACTGCTGTCTGCCGCTCTTCATCTCCCTCTTTCTTTTGCTTTGTTTTCTTTATAACCAATTATACCTTCCTTTCAAGCTATTACCGCTTGTTGTCTCATCCCTTGACCACGGTGATCCCCTCAGGTTGTGGTTTCCAGCATGCTAATGGACGCCATGATTACGTAAAGACTGATAGTTGCTCACATTTTTGTTTCTTGTATTGCTGTATTTCCTATTAAAAGAGAAAGATGGGGTTGGAACATGTCAAAAGCCTTTTTTTGTTAAATGCACAACAAGCCTTTTTAGTTCATATCAAAGCCATTTACCAAGACTTGCTTATTGCTAATGAAAGCACATTCTCATTTTAGAGAGCAAACAAATTAGATGCATTAGTGCAAGATAAGTCATCAACACTGAAAGATTGTATAGTATAAATGTGTTTAGCAGCCTGATCAGTGTTATTTTAAATACTATCATTTTTATTTATTAGCTTTTATTTTCATATTTTCACATTTCATTTTTATCTTAGTTTAAGGTTCAGTAAATTTGTTGTGCATTTGTCAGTTTATTAGATTTTAAATATTTCTATTTAGCTTTCATTTATTTTCATTTCATGTCTTAGTTTTAGCAATTTTAGTACTTAAACATATTTTATTTCAATTAGCTGCTGAGGCAACTTGTTTGTAATTTTTTATTATTTTTTAATATTTCTATTTAGATTTATTTTAAGTTTTTTTATATTTCGGTTATTTAATTTTTTTTTCTTTTTTTAATGTATTTTATTTTAATTAGCTGCCAAGGCAACATTTCAAAATTGTCTTTGTTTTTTTAAGTTTAAGCTTTTCATCTAATATTTATATTTTATTTATTTAAATATAAATTTTATTTACACAAATATAATGCTTAAAACATGTAATGCTTTTGAAATGATGCGCACTTTCACAGACGTGTTAGGACTTAGAAGTGTCCTTAGAGGGAAAAAAATTACATGGCAAGTTTTGAAAAATAAGAGAGAAAACAAATCTTGTTCACTTCTTAAAAACATCAAATGCAAGTGTTACTGAGAGAGGGCAGTTGTGCATCTGTTGCAGCCAAATTCATTTCTGAGTGGCTCGGCCTCAGAAACCAACCCCTTTGATCATCATATTCAAAAGTTGTTTGCACAACAAAATAATATAGAATTTTGAATGTCTTCTTAAATATTCAGTTTATTTACATTATTCTGTTCTTCTTTTATGTGTTTACATTTATTTTATTTTTATTAGTGCTGGCAACCAATTTAAATACTTAAAGGGCAAGTTCACCCATAAATAAAAATTCTGTCATTATTTATAGATAGGTCGCATGTTGTTCCAAACTTATATGACTGACTTTCACCTGTGGAGCCCAAAATAAAATAAATAAATAAATAAAATAAAGATATTTTGAAAAATGTTTTAATGTTGTTTGGTGCCCTTTAACTTTCAAAATATCTTTGTGTGTGTGTTCAACGAAAAAATTATATTTCAAACATGATGTTTTTGCCACTTGCTCATCAGTTCCAGTCAGCTCTGAATTAATTTGTAGAATGTCAAACAAATAAACCAGGGTTAACAAACTAAAAACACAATTTAACTTAATACAATTTTAATTTAAATATAAAATTTATTTTTGTATTTCAGCTAATTGCAAAGGCGACTTGATGTACTCACATAAAATTCTACAAAAAAATATAGACATAAAAAAAACATACTAAAAATGACAAAAACACAACAAAATTACTAAAACTGAATGAAAACTGAAGATATTAAAATAATAAATATTAATAAATTATAACAGTATCGCAATACTAAAATAACACTGAATTAAATGCATTAAAACATTTTAAAACATTTAATAAAATCATATGTTAACCATTATTTTTTAAAGAATATTTTATTACTATTTTTGACACTTTATTCGTGCATGTGTATAGATGCTTTGGCAATACAGTATGCAAAAACGTTCATGCCTACATGAAGCACTTTGAAATGTTGAAGCTGTGACAGAATTCCAGGCGTTATTGTTATCAGTGACAGAAGCGCTTTATGTTACGATCATACACGGCTTTAGGGAGCAGGGCCTGACGGGTCACGATCCCGACGTCCCGCTCGTGGCGATCCGAGATAGAGCAACACACTCACTTCAGACACCAGTCTTGTCTCTTGCCTCGCACTGGCGTATGATGCTAAAGGGCTAATCCACATATTAAAGCTAA
>NW_015511348.1:6454-7296 GCF_001515645.1 Sinocyclocheilus grahami | reverse complement strand
GTCCTCCAGGGGTGGCATTTGCATATTCATATTTTCGACCGGATACATGAATAATTTCCCTCTCTCCAAAGGTTAGAGCCCATTAATTAAAGCCCAACAATTAGAGAGAATATTTTCTATTATTAATTGTTTTGGTGTGTGTATGTGGCGCCACACGGAGCTGTTATAATTTATAACTGACCTGAACTCATCTTTCTAGTTTCCACCCGGTTACCACTGAAAGCCAGTTCACCTTGGGCAATGACAATCTCCAGCTTAACCTCTCAAAGAGCCGCCACAGGGCAGTTCCTCCAGCCCAACAAACAGCTCCTCCTAGATCTTCCACAGGGAATTGACTCTGCACAAATGAATCGGACCAGAGAACGAGTGCTTACTGAGAGCAGCCGCTTAAACAAACCGTTCAGGTGAACTAGAAACACACTGAGGGATGCTGATGTGGACAAATCACGAGTGATCATGAATGGATTTAAAGGTGAAGACTGCTAGCGTCTGCAAACAGAAAGCCCCGCCCCCAAACTCACACCATTGGCTGAGCCGGTGTCACTCAATTTAATTAAACTTTTTTTCAATGAGAAAAGGATGCACTTCAGGCAGCTTTAAAGAAGAAAATAAAGTCACCAACCTGTAGTTTTCCAAGTTGACCCTCAACAGCGGCCTATTTTATACCAGGATCAAACAAACTGAATGAAAATTAGCTTAGAGCTCTCATATTAATGCATGCTACTGTAATGGGGTTGGTACGATTTTCTAATGTTTCTGAAAGAAGTCTATTCTGCTCACCAAGGCTGCATTTATTGGATCAAAAATGCAGTAAAACAGTAATATTGTGAAATATTATTACA
>NW_015511348.1:0-877 GCF_001515645.1 Sinocyclocheilus grahami | reverse complement strand
AGAGAGAGAGAGACAGGACACTCAGTGTCTGCAGATGAACATGGTGCCCAAAGCGAGACAAACAGGAAAGCTCATTGAGCATCTCGAACCCTGACAGCACAATCAGCCTTACACTGCAGCCATGCACACACATGCTCACATGTATAACATGCTGCTTTTTTTAATTATTTGAAGTCCACTCCATGTGAGGACACACACACACACACACAGTGTCCGTTTCCTAAGCTATATAAACCTTACCCAACCCATAAATCTAACTTTCAACAAAAACAAAAATTATTGGAATATGTAGAAAATACTATTTTAGTCTTTCTACAGCAACATTTGACATTTAATTCAAGGTGTTACAAGCCAAATACAATGAGTACCTACTAACTCAAATCCTAAAGGAAGCCATTCACCAAGTACAAATAAACCCACCCACACAAAAATATCTAGGCCTACATTTAAGACACAATTTTAATGTGACCAATATTTAAATAAATATATGATATATACTGTATATATCATATATTTATATATGATAAATATAACAAATATATGATGCATAATTGTCAAGTCAATTATATATCATTATTATTATACACATAATAATATATCATTCAGTTTATACAGAAATCTGATCTGTATCACATTTAAGTACATTAGTTTGTTTGTGTGAAAACGGTGTAATCCAATGGGAGTTTATGCAGTTCAAACACATAAATCTTAAATTTAGGCCCAAATCATTTTTGAGCATAGACACATTCTCATCCATCAAAAGACATTAACACAGTTATAGTTAAACTGATCCTGTCTGAGATGTTCAGAAAAAGATATACACTAAACTAACGACCCCTGACTCTCTCTCTCTCACACACACACACACACACACACA
>NW_015511347.1:48397-49957 GCF_001515645.1 Sinocyclocheilus grahami | reverse complement strand
ACTGCTTTAGATAATAGTTTACAACAAAAAACTAAACTAAAGCTTTGCTCTCACACTGCGCAGTATGGATCGACAGATGAAACCGGATGAGTGAGGACAGGTAGAAAAGAGTGAAATGAATAGCAGGGGAAGCCAAACAGACTGTAACAGCCACAGAGGTGCATATTGACTGCCCATAACTGCTTGCAGCCTTTATTTCAGTAGGTTTACAACATCAACAGTGGAAGTATTTATGTTCTCTGACTGGGGACATGAGGAAGTTGACCACCATTACCAGGTTTTCAGAGAGAAATCAAGAGCAAAAGGTTTGAAACATGTCACTGGGGAGCGCTAAAGCTAAATATGTTTGACTGAACAACATGAATTGTTCTGTATTAATGTATGTACTTTCTAGAGAATCTGCCAGAAGCTGTATGAGGGGAGGAAATGGGTGATAGCACAAACACAGACACAAGCTGCATATGGGAAGAAGTCAGAAGGGGGGGGGGGGAGCAAAATATTTGTGCTATAAATGATTTCAAGGTGCATGTTGATTACAGACCAGGCTGTCCAACTGGACATGCATGAGCGACAAACTTGAAATCCTTGATTTCAAGCTATTCTGTGCTATATCCATAAATGTAATTTCACTGTCTACTGTATGCAAAATTAGTGTAACCTGGTCTTTATTTAACGAATGATGATTCTCAGTGTAGACAGACCTACCACACTATTGAGTGTGCTTTTTTTTCTGTAAGGTCAAACTTTTGTTTTATGTCAAGATGGCTGCCAGGAAACAGCAATATATTTGTGTTCCACAGAATAAAGAAAATCATAAGGTTTAGAATGACTAAATGATGAGAGATTTTTCATTTTTAAGTGAAGAATCCACAACATAATAAATATTCTGCCAGATGAATAATCTGGACTTTTGTGAAAGCCAAAGACCAGGGAATGGAAAGTTAGAGGGAAAGAAGGAACAGACAATGCAGGGGGCAGAGGAAACTCGAGGAAGAGGAACAAGAGGACGAAGGAAGGAGTGGGAGTAGGAGTACCTTTTTACAGCTAACTGGCAGCTTGTAAACAGAAGAGTGAGATGCACTTTAATGTAGAGCAGGGGACACAGAGCTCAGAGACAGACAGAACGCGAAGTGTTTCAATGTGATATCACAATCACTTAAATCAGGCCACTTTGACCATAAGCTGACTCTATTAGAAGAAACTAAAACCATTGGCTAAAATGTCTCTGAATAAATTAAGAGGCTTTAGAGATCCTGGCTACAAAAAAACAACAACATTCCTGCTCTTAGACAAATTAGTACCAAGGGTTGATGGTGTTAAATGGAGTTAAACCAAAAATGAAATCTCTGTCATCATTTACTAACCCTCACATCATTCCAAACCCTTTTGTTTTCTGTACCTCCACTGAAAGTCCAATTCACCAAAACTTTCAAGCTTCAAAGAGTACATAAAGACATTGTCAAAGAAATCCATATGAATGAGCAGTTTAATCCAAGTCTCCTAAAAAGACATGACTAACTCATATGATGAAAAGATCCAAATTAGGCTTTTATGCACAAA
>NW_015511347.1:47217-48007 GCF_001515645.1 Sinocyclocheilus grahami | reverse complement strand
TTTTTTTTTTGCTTGGAAATCGTTTTTGGGTGAACTATCCCTTTAAAGGAATCACTCAGCCAAAAATGAAAACATATGTAAATGATGACAGAATTATCATTTTCTGAAGAACTATTTCATTAAAGAAAAGCATGAGAAAACGAATGGTGCCAAACCAAGAAAAGAAGAGAAGGCTGAAGCTTGCAGTAATGAGCAAAGTGTTAAAGCGCGCCAGACATGCTTGATGCAAGTAATGAAGTGTAGAGGATTAGTATCAGATGACTTGAATAAATATCAAAGCACAATTAAAAGCAACACAAAAGCAGTGGTTCCTGTTAAATTAAATTAATTTGAAGAAAATAATATCAATTTTTTCTGACTTAAACAACAACAATTAAATGCAAATGCATTTAGGTAAGTTAGGCACAGAGAATGAGAAAAGTGGGAGCGAGGGAGGCGTGCAAATGTAAAAGGGCAAGACTAAGTAGAGCGCTAAATGTGAATGCACTGAGGGTCTGGTGAGCTTAGAGGCTAAAGTCTTGAAAATTAGCATAAAAAAATTAAAGTTTTTCTTGACAGAATATCACTGGGAACGTGCAGAGATGCTAGCCAGCTGTTCAGTTTAAGGTTTTTAAACTAATGAATAAATGGGATGACAAGGACCAGCTGGAGATCAGGTGCAGCCATGATGAACTCAGGCAAGATTTTAATATTTACCTTCTTGTTGAATGCCCAGATCTTGTCCCACTCCATATTGACTACCGATCTCGAGCCTCCCTGTAACAGAGCGGAACGGACAGAAAATGAAAAA
>NW_015511347.1:45089-45993 GCF_001515645.1 Sinocyclocheilus grahami | reverse complement strand
CTCGAGCCTCCCTGTAACAGAGCGGAACGGACAGAAAATGAAAAAAAATGTGAATCAAATTGAGTTTGATTAAATAAATAAATCTGAAGTGTAAAGACTGCACATGTGGATGAAACTATTTTTATAACTAGAAATGGATAAAAAAAAAAAAAGACTAACTAATTTACACATTTTTTAAATATAATAATTAATTAATTAAAATAGTTAAACAACTGTTTATGAGGACATAAAATTACTGTCAGTACTGTTTTATAAAATGTGTAATTTACAGTGATTTTACTAGTGTCATGCCAAAGAACAGCCCCTACTATGGTAAAATCAGTGTAACACACAACCTTGTGGCTTAATGCGTTTGAATTCATTCCCAAAATGTATTCTAATTTTGAGAAAAACACATACCTGAGCAGAAATAAATTGTTTGAGTCCCTCGACAGTCATTCCTCTACGCAGCACACCTCTGACTGTGGGGAAACGAGGGTCATCCCTGCAGGAAGGAAAGATAAGGAGAGAAAAGTTTAATCATGCAATCCAAAAGAGCTCTTTTCTATAAAGTCCAGAAAGTGAGGGTGATACACACCAGCCATCCACATAGCCCTGGTCGACAAACCAGGTGAGCTTCCTCTTGGAGAGCAAAGTGTTGTTAAGATTGAGTCTGGCATATTCCCAGACGTACGGTTTACGCAAACCAAGGGCATCTATTACCCAGTAGAACTGCTCATCTCTGTCATGATACTCAGTGGTACGTAAGGCATGCGTGACCCCCTCAACGCTGTCCACAATGGGGCACGCAAAATCATATGTGGGATACACTCTGGGTGAAGGGAGTGAAAAAGAAGAGGACCATCAGTTAGAGGAAGCTATCATTTGGCACTATTCAGTAACACGATGCATGTGTGATGTTCAC
>NW_015511347.1:40535-41413 GCF_001515645.1 Sinocyclocheilus grahami | reverse complement strand
TTTTTTTAACTGAGTGTATTGAGAAACCTCCACACAGCTCTAACATACAATGGCCGTTTCCTGCTTTCTGCTTTAAGTTCGCAGAATTCCATTTATGATGAAAAAGAGGTTTGACAATTACAATTTCTGAGACACTCAATTACTGCATAAAACCAGTCCCACCCATTTTGGGTTTTGGTTTACTACGTTCCCACTGGTTTTGCACACGTTTGAGTAAGCGATGCCACTTCATTTCTAATTTCACCCCATTATGGGCCCATTACAACGATTATACGCATGCAAACAAAGATTTCGGACAAAAAGAGTTGAATAATCCTGCTGCTCAAAGAGGTAAACAGATTCAGACAGATCTTTCAAATGCCTTGCATCAGCCAGTGACACTGCTTTCTCAGCACTGGATGGCGCACTTCAATTCATTTCACCAACAACAAATGTCATTCAGCAGCTCTATTCGCATTTTTATATCTTAAATACATGGTGAAACGGCTCTGAAATCAACATAAAACGAAGAAGCCCAAACAAATCCTTCGTTTTCCCCTATATGTGACTGAAAACCTTTCCAACTCCGCCATAATCATGAAAACACGCACAGATTATACTTCTGATTCACTTTTACTAAAGCACTACCAAACAACTACTAGTGTCAGTGTTCTTGCTTTTCATCTATTAACAATGAAAGCAGTGGAAGTCAATTGAACGGGGGAAAGGGAGACATAATTTAGATATGCCACGATGGCACGGGGTTACTCTACATGTCAGTCCATTGAGCCGCAGCCCGAGCTCAGTTGCAAAATGCATTGTGTCTATGCAACACCTCGCATGTGTACTTACCTAGAGGTGGGTTGCTACTGTTGATAGTCAAGTTTAGTGCCATGTCG
>NW_015511347.1:29634-30460 GCF_001515645.1 Sinocyclocheilus grahami | reverse complement strand
ATCATGGGGTAATTTTCATTTTTGGGTGAACTATCCCTTTAACTGTCTCTTAATGGCTGCTGAAAATTTAGCTTTGCCATCACAGAAATAAATTACATTTTAAAATAGGGTTGTGACAAAGCACAAAAAGTGAGGGGGCATGTTTATTTTTGGGGGGAGCTGCAATGAAAATTGTGTTTCGTTTACATTAATAATTTTAAATATTTGTTAAATCACTACTAATTTCTTGAGGAATAAAACCTTAAGTGGTGTTGCACCTTTAAGGCAGTGCTAGCCTGATTTTAACAATTTTGTTCTGAGAGTTTTACCTGTGGATTTTGGTGATTATGATGTTTCCCCAGTTGATGAAGGTGACGGTCTCACCCTCTGTGAAAGTTTCTGCATCAGCTCCCTCAATAAGGACCTTTGGCCCGTACCACACCTGCTTCATTCCCACATCTGCATTCTGCAAATCCCCACAAGATAGGATGTCACTTCACTTAACATGTCTCTCAATGACTGTGACAGCTGCTAAAATATTTTTTTATGGCACTGACAAGTCCTTTAGGTGCGTGTGCTTGCCGGTTTTATTACCTTGGGATGTTTGGCAACCTCTTTCATCTCCTCCTTGGCCTCAGAAATGCAGACTGGAACAAACTGCGAGCTTAGTAGGGCAGTGTATCTTGGGGCTATTGGGTCAATGACCTATACAGGGAGTGAAAGTGAGGGGTACAACTATTTCTTTAGATCAGTGGTTCTCAAACCTGTCCTGGAGTACCCCCAGCCTGGCACATTTTGTATGTCTCCCTCATCTATCACACCTGATTTAACTCATCAGCTCATTAGT
>NW_015511347.1:27594-28056 GCF_001515645.1 Sinocyclocheilus grahami | reverse complement strand
TAACTCATATGATGAAAAGATCCAAATTAGGCTTTTATGCACAAATGAACAACACTGATCAACGCACATACATATAGATCATCAAATATGGTCGATGAAAGGTCTACCGTACTTGCGTGACAGTAAAAACTAGCATGAAAAACTTGGTTCTTGCATGTCAAACAAGCATGCCTGCATTTCTGCTTACCATATTTCATGTTTGCGTGTTGATCAATGTCTATTGTCTGTGAATAAAAGCCTAATTAAATCTATTTATGACAAAGTAATTGTCTCGATTAAACTGCTCGATTCATGCGGATTATTTTTACAGTATCTTCATGAACTTTTTAAAACATAAAAGTGGAATGGGCTTTAATTGGAGGGACAGGAATCTCTCAGGTTTCTTTAAAAAAATATCTTCATCTGTGTTTCGAAGATGAAATAAAGTCTTGCGTTTGGGTTTAGAACTACACTTTTTTTTTT
>NW_015511347.1:7862-9422 GCF_001515645.1 Sinocyclocheilus grahami | reverse complement strand
ACTGCTTTAGATAATAGTTTACAACAAAAAACTAAACTAAAGCTTTGCTCTCACACTGCGCAGTATGGATCGACAGATGAAACCGGATGAGTGAGGACAGGTAGAAAAGAGTGAAATGAATAGCAGGGGAAGCCAAACAGACTGTAACAGCCACAGAGGTGCATATTGACTGCCCATAACTGCTTGCAGCCTTTATTTCAGTAGGTTTACAACATCAACAGTGGAAGTATTTATGTTCTCTGACTGGGGACATGAGGAAGTTGACCACCATTACCAGGTTTTCAGAGAGAAATCAAGAGCAAAAGGTTTGAAACATGTCACTGGGGAGCGCTAAAGCTAAATATGTTTGACTGAACAACATGAATTGTTCTGTATTAATGTATGTACTTTCTAGAGAATCTGCCAGAAGCTGTATGAGGGGAGGAAATGGGTGATAGCACAAACACAGACACAAGCTGCATATGGGAAGAAGTCAGAAGGGGGGGGGGGGAGCAAAATATTTGTGCTATAAATGATTTCAAGGTGCATGTTGATTACAGACCAGGCTGTCCAACTGGACATGCATGAGCGACAAACTTGAAATCCTTGATTTCAAGCTATTCTGTGCTATATCCATAAATGTAATTTCACTGTCTACTGTATGCAAAATTAGTGTAACCTGGTCTTTATTTAACGAATGATGATTCTCAGTGTAGACAGACCTACCACACTATTGAGTGTGCTTTTTTTTCTGTAAGGTCAAACTTTTGTTTTATGTCAAGATGGCTGCCAGGAAACAGCAATATATTTGTGTTCCACAGAATAAAGAAAATCATAAGGTTTAGAATGACTAAATGATGAGAGATTTTTCATTTTTAAGTGAAGAATCCACAACATAATAAATATTCTGCCAGATGAATAATCTGGACTTTTGTGAAAGCCAAAGACCAGGGAATGGAAAGTTAGAGGGAAAGAAGGAACAGACAATGCAGGGGGCAGAGGAAACTCGAGGAAGAGGAACAAGAGGACGAAGGAAGGAGTGGGAGTAGGAGTACCTTTTTACAGCTAACTGGCAGCTTGTAAACAGAAGAGTGAGATGCACTTTAATGTAGAGCAGGGGACACAGAGCTCAGAGACAGACAGAACGCGAAGTGTTTCAATGTGATATCACAATCACTTAAATCAGGCCACTTTGACCATAAGCTGACTCTATTAGAAGAAACTAAAACCATTGGCTAAAATGTCTCTGAATAAATTAAGAGGCTTTAGAGATCCTGGCTACAAAAAAACAACAACATTCCTGCTCTTAGACAAATTAGTACCAAGGGTTGATGGTGTTAAATGGAGTTAAACCAAAAATGAAATCTCTGTCATCATTTACTAACCCTCACATCATTCCAAACCCTTTTGTTTTCTGTACCTCCACTGAAAGTCCAATTCACCAAAACTTTCAAGCTTCAAAGAGTACATAAAGACATTGTCAAAGAAATCCATATGAATGAGCAGTTTAATCCAAGTCTCCTAAAAAGACATGACTAACTCATATGATGAAAAGATCCAAATTAGGCTTTTATGCACAAA
>NW_015511347.1:6682-7472 GCF_001515645.1 Sinocyclocheilus grahami | reverse complement strand
TTTTTTTTTTGCTTGGAAATCGTTTTTGGGTGAACTATCCCTTTAAAGGAATCACTCAGCCAAAAATGAAAACATATGTAAATGATGACAGAATTATCATTTTCTGAAGAACTATTTCATTAAAGAAAAGCATGAGAAAACGAATGGTGCCAAACCAAGAAAAGAAGAGAAGGCTGAAGCTTGCAGTAATGAGCAAAGTGTTAAAGCGCGCCAGACATGCTTGATGCAAGTAATGAAGTGTAGAGGATTAGTATCAGATGACTTGAATAAATATCAAAGCACAATTAAAAGCAACACAAAAGCAGTGGTTCCTGTTAAATTAAATTAATTTGAAGAAAATAATATCAATTTTTTCTGACTTAAACAACAACAATTAAATGCAAATGCATTTAGGTAAGTTAGGCACAGAGAATGAGAAAAGTGGGAGCGAGGGAGGCGTGCAAATGTAAAAGGGCAAGACTAAGTAGAGCGCTAAATGTGAATGCACTGAGGGTCTGGTGAGCTTAGAGGCTAAAGTCTTGAAAATTAGCATAAAAAAATTAAAGTTTTTCTTGACAGAATATCACTGGGAACGTGCAGAGATGCTAGCCAGCTGTTCAGTTTAAGGTTTTTAAACTAATGAATAAATGGGATGACAAGGACCAGCTGGAGATCAGGTGCAGCCATGATGAACTCAGGCAAGATTTTAATATTTACCTTCTTGTTGAATGCCCAGATCTTGTCCCACTCCATATTGACTACCGATCTCGAGCCTCCCTGTAACAGAGCGGAACGGACAGAAAATGAAAAA
>NW_015511347.1:4554-5458 GCF_001515645.1 Sinocyclocheilus grahami | reverse complement strand
CTCGAGCCTCCCTGTAACAGAGCGGAACGGACAGAAAATGAAAAAAAATGTGAATCAAATTGAGTTTGATTAAATAAATAAATCTGAAGTGTAAAGACTGCACATGTGGATGAAACTATTTTTATAACTAGAAATGGATAAAAAAAAAAAAAGACTAACTAATTTACACATTTTTTAAATATAATAATTAATTAATTAAAATAGTTAAACAACTGTTTATGAGGACATAAAATTACTGTCAGTACTGTTTTATAAAATGTGTAATTTACAGTGATTTTACTAGTGTCATGCCAAAGAACAGCCCCTACTATGGTAAAATCAGTGTAACACACAACCTTGTGGCTTAATGCGTTTGAATTCATTCCCAAAATGTATTCTAATTTTGAGAAAAACACATACCTGAGCAGAAATAAATTGTTTGAGTCCCTCGACAGTCATTCCTCTACGCAGCACACCTCTGACTGTGGGGAAACGAGGGTCATCCCTGCAGGAAGGAAAGATAAGGAGAGAAAAGTTTAATCATGCAATCCAAAAGAGCTCTTTTCTATAAAGTCCAGAAAGTGAGGGTGATACACACCAGCCATCCACATAGCCCTGGTCGACAAACCAGGTGAGCTTCCTCTTGGAGAGCAAAGTGTTGTTAAGATTGAGTCTGGCATATTCCCAGACGTACGGTTTACGCAAACCAAGGGCATCTATTACCCAGTAGAACTGCTCATCTCTGTCATGATACTCAGTGGTACGTAAGGCATGCGTGACCCCCTCAACGCTGTCCACAATGGGGCACGCAAAATCATATGTGGGATACACTCTGGGTGAAGGGAGTGAAAAAGAAGAGGACCATCAGTTAGAGGAAGCTATCATTTGGCACTATTCAGTAACACGATGCATGTGTGATGTTCAC
>NW_015511347.1:0-878 GCF_001515645.1 Sinocyclocheilus grahami | reverse complement strand
TTTTTTTAACTGAGTGTATTGAGAAACCTCCACACAGCTCTAACATACAATGGCCGTTTCCTGCTTTCTGCTTTAAGTTCGCAGAATTCCATTTATGATGAAAAAGAGGTTTGACAATTACAATTTCTGAGACACTCAATTACTGCATAAAACCAGTCCCACCCATTTTGGGTTTTGGTTTACTACGTTCCCACTGGTTTTGCACACGTTTGAGTAAGCGATGCCACTTCATTTCTAATTTCACCCCATTATGGGCCCATTACAACGATTATACGCATGCAAACAAAGATTTCGGACAAAAAGAGTTGAATAATCCTGCTGCTCAAAGAGGTAAACAGATTCAGACAGATCTTTCAAATGCCTTGCATCAGCCAGTGACACTGCTTTCTCAGCACTGGATGGCGCACTTCAATTCATTTCACCAACAACAAATGTCATTCAGCAGCTCTATTCGCATTTTTATATCTTAAATACATGGTGAAACGGCTCTGAAATCAACATAAAACGAAGAAGCCCAAACAAATCCTTCGTTTTCCCCTATATGTGACTGAAAACCTTTCCAACTCCGCCATAATCATGAAAACACGCACAGATTATACTTCTGATTCACTTTTACTAAAGCACTACCAAACAACTACTAGTGTCAGTGTTCTTGCTTTTCATCTATTAACAATGAAAGCAGTGGAAGTCAATTGAACGGGGGAAAGGGAGACATAATTTAGATATGCCACGATGGCACGGGGTTACTCTACATGTCAGTCCATTGAGCCGCAGCCCGAGCTCAGTTGCAAAATGCATTGTGTCTATGCAACACCTCGCATGTGTACTTACCTAGAGGTGGGTTGCTACTGTTGATAGTCAAGTTTAGTGCCATGTCG
>NW_015511346.1:9635-10333 GCF_001515645.1 Sinocyclocheilus grahami | reverse complement strand
AAAGTCCTGATAATTCTGCTTCCCCGTGAAGAAAATATAATCACCATCGTCGGTGCCATTTTTCTGAAACACAGTCAGTGACATGAGAATGAAACACTTGTACAAAATCACAATAAACAGATGTGTGCATCACTGAGAAACACACATATTAAGTACAGTTACACTGAAGTCTCTTTTGTTCACCAAAGCTGCTTTTATTTGATCAAAAATACAGTAAAAATTCAGAAATATTACTACATTTTAAAATAGCTGTTTTTTATGTAAACATGTTCAAATGTATACAAAATTATTGTAATATGCTGATTTGCTCAAGAAACATTTCTGATTATTATCAATGCTGAAATCAGTTGAATATTTTTGTTGAAACTGATACATTTCCTTTTTCAGGATTCACAGATGAATAGAAAGTTCAAAGAACAGCATTTACTTGAAATAGAAATCTTTTGTAACACTGTAAATGTCTTTACTGTCACACTGAATCAATTCAATGCATCCTTAATGAATAAAAGTATTGAAAACTTTTTTTTTTCTGAAGCTGAATCTAATAATCAGCCAAAGAGAGAGCTACTGACTGATGCCACAAACAAAACACATGATTTGAGTCATTCTAGTCTAAAGCACAAACACTTCACAACGACGCACACACTGAACTATATTAATTAGTGTTAGAGGTATAAAACTTGTACTAGTAATAGTGA
>NW_015511346.1:0-1802 GCF_001515645.1 Sinocyclocheilus grahami | reverse complement strand
TAGCGTCATTCACAACAGCTTCGACCGCGGCTCAGCCAATCAGAGCCAAGCACCGGGACTCTCCGCTTTATAAATTGTATTTAAGCTGGAATATTAGTTAAAACCAGCACCAGTGTGATTGTACTATCACTGCCATATTATTATTATTTTGAATAGACTTTTATTTTTTTATTTTTCATTCTGATTTTAGGTCAGCTTTAGTAATTGATCATGTTTTGTTTAGTACATTTGGTGTGTTTCATTAGTTTTTATTTTTGTAAATATGTCTGTAGTTGTTATCTTGCTCTTCTGTGATGCACTTTGGTCAGCCAACTTGAACGTTTTATTTGAAGTTAAACTAAATGAAAGCAAGACGTACATATCTGGCAACTAGCGGAAATAAAATACGTTTGATTTATTTATTAATTTTTTTATATTCAGTTCACTTTTATGTCAAGTAACGAAACTGTATTTTGATATTTTTAGTTATAGTTAACTATAATAACTGATCAGCACAGTGTTATTTTAGTCTAATTAATATGCTATTTATTATTCATTAACAATATTATTATTGATGTTTATAAGTTTTATTTTTGTATTTTCCCGATTTAATGTTTGTTTGTTTTTTTTAATTGTTGGCTTTTGTCACTTTAATTAGTTTTTATTTTTTACAACACGTTTATTTAATGTGTATTAGTATTTATTTATTTATTTATTTGATTTCAATTAACCAAAATGCAATTGAATAGTTTTATTAACAATAACAACATAGGAGGCAGTGTCCGTTCTCTTGATTTGATGCGTAACATCCAGTGTTTTGATTTGCTTTGACGTGTGCAGTACTGAAGACGAGTTTGACGGATGAAGAGCTGATCTTCCTGAACATTCCCGTCCGGAACAGAGACTCGGATCGGCTCAGTATGACCACTGATGACCTCCTGGCTCTCCCAGATGACGGCTCTCTCCCCGTGACCCGCACCTCGGCCCTCCTCTCCCGCTCTGGGAGCTTTCCGTTGGGATTGAGCTTCGACTCTAGCTCCCGGTCACACTCCCGGTCCATTATGACCCATAAAAACTCCATAAGGCGTCCCGTCCCTGCGGATGATTTACTGATGGCTGGTTTGAGGTCACACCGTCAAGCTCCTCCCCCCAACATCCCGCCAGCCAATCGGACGCCCAGATCCAGTCATCTCCCACGCTGGATGACCAGCCAGAAATCCGACATGGATGTTTCCGGGATGACCAGCGTTCCTGAGCTGAAGTATCCGGTGTGGCTGAGACAGTGTGAAGAAGCCTCAGATCGTCCTCTTCCTCCCAGAGTTCCTTCGTGGGTTGGAGAACTGGAAGAGTCCAGTGGAGAACGTCAGTGGGACGCTAGAGGTCAGCGAGGTGTCAGAGGTCACGCAGGAGAGCCGTATGGATCCCAGTCCATCAGTCAGTGCAGTCTGAGAGATCTGCGTTTACAGTTTGAGCAGAAACTCCAGGCAGCGAAGAGAGGACCGATTCATGAAGGACCTCTTTTCAAAGGTTTGCCAGTTTAAACAAACACCACCATCTCATTCTCACAGGAATATTTCATCCAAAAATGAAAATAAAATGATGTATTTTTGAAGTTTTAAGTATTACTATGTACTCACTTTCATGGTGTTATTTATTTATTTCAGGTTTAGTAATTTAGTTCTTCGACTTAATGAGTGAATGTATGATGCAGCGTTAAACTAAATGAAAATTAAATGTCTTGGCAAGAGACAGTTTAATAATATATATATATTTTATATTATCATTAATATTAAATGTATTCATATTTGAATTAGTTTTTATTT
>NW_015511345.1:9759-10335 GCF_001515645.1 Sinocyclocheilus grahami | reverse complement strand
CTGGCTCTCCATTTACTGTGGGGATAGTTGATGAGGAATCCTGCTGTCCTCCAGTATCCGCCACACCAAAATGTTTTCACATTACATCTTGGATTATTCAAGTCACATCAGAGTCTACGGAACCTGCTCACGTCATGCCTGCCAAGCCACAGCCTGCTCACGTCATGCCTGCTCACATCATGCCTGCTACTCCAGGACCTGCTCACACCATGCCAGATAAGTCAAAGTTTACTCATGTCATATCTACCAAGTCAGAACCTGTTGAAATCATGTCTGCCAAGCCAGAGTCTGATAAGATAATGTCTGCTACCCCAGGGCCTGCTCACGTCACGTCTGCCAAGCCAGAGCATGCTCACAAGGTGGCCGCCACGGCTGAGTCCCCGGCCAAGGTGGCCGCCACGGCTGAGTCCCCGGCCAAGGTGGCCGCCATGCCTGAACCTCTCCACGTCACGACTATCTCCAAGATTTCCCCTAAGGATTTTTTTTGGGGGGAGGCTATAATATCCAAGCTCCTGCGAAAGCGGAGCTTGGGCCAAGACTCAAAAGACTGATTGCTAGTGTGATGGACCCACCTCT
>NW_015511345.1:8526-9506 GCF_001515645.1 Sinocyclocheilus grahami | reverse complement strand
CCTCTCCTGTCCACGAGTCCGCTCCAGAGGCCTCTCCTGTCCACGAGTCCGCTCCAGAGGCCTCTCCTGTCCACGAGTCCGCTCCAGAGGCCTCTCCTGTCCACGAGTCCGCTCCAGAGGCCTCTCCTGTCCACGAGTCCGCTCCAGAGGCCTCTCCTGTCCACGAGTCCGCTCCAGAGGCCTCTCCTGTCCACGAGTCCGCTCCAGAGGCCTCTCCTGTCCACGAGTCCGCTCCAGAGGCCTCTCCTGTCCACGAGTCCGCTCCAGAGGCCTCTCCTGTCCACGAGTCCGCTCCAGAGGCCTCTCCTGTCCACGAGTCCGCTCCAGAGGCCTATCCTGTCCACGAGTCCGCTCCCGAGCCCTCTCCTGTCCACGAGTCCGCTCCAAGGGCCTTTCCTGTGCCTCCAGAGGTGGCGGCATCCGCTGCAGAACCTCCAGAGGTGGCGGCATCCGCTGCAGAACCTCCAGAGGTGGCGGCATCCGCTGCAGAACCTCCTGAGGTGGTGGCGTCCACTTCCGAATTCACTACCTGCCCTGTCACGGCCACGGAGGCTGTTCACGAACTCACAGACTGCCCTGTTATGGCCACGGAGGCCGTCCATGAACTCACTGCCTGCCCTGTCATGACTATGGAGGCCATTTTGAACTCACTGTCTGTCCTGTTACGACCACAGAGGCCATTCATGAACTCGCTGTCTGTCCTGCCACGGCCAAGGAGGCCGTTCATGAACTCAATGTCAAGTGGTCTGTCCATGTCTCTGCTCCGCCATGGCCCCCCGATCTGCCTGCACTGCCATGGCCCCCTGTTCTGCCTGCTCCGCCATGGCTCCCCCGGCCTATGAGGCCACGGCCAAGGAGGCCGTTCATGAACTCAATGTCAAGTGGTCTGTCCATGTCTCTGCTCCGCCATGGCCCCCCGATCTGCCTGCACTGCCATGGCCCCCTGTTCTGCCTGCTCCGCCATGGCTCCCCGTTCTGCC
>NW_015511345.1:7582-7958 GCF_001515645.1 Sinocyclocheilus grahami | reverse complement strand
AGTTTATACAATTCTTCCTCTCCTATAGTAGAGAATGAGTGGAATGGCACGAGAGAGAAAAGAAACGGAGCGAGAAAATACTTCCTTTTGCTCAAGCTCAGATTTTTGGATAGGTAGAATGCCTTGCTTAACTAACATGGCTTGCACCACATCCAATATTTTTTTCTTAGGAGCAGATGTTAAAACTGTTATTTTGCAAAACCAGCGGTTAAATATACCAATCGTACGACATAAATCCAAAGCTTAAAAAGAAGGTGCATATTTAAACATTTAAATACTGAACTCCATTATCAAATGCTTTTCCTAACCCACATAAAAAAACAACAACTGCCAATAAATAATCAAAACTCACATAGGCAAGGCAAGGCAAGGCAAG
>NW_015511345.1:0-320 GCF_001515645.1 Sinocyclocheilus grahami | reverse complement strand
AGGAGTCCTAAGTCACTAAGACCAAGCCACAAACTATCCTAAAATGGCAGTTTGCTTTGGAACAGAAACATTTCAGAAAAGTTTGACAATAATGAGCTTTTAAAAAGTTATCGTCTTAATCACAAGGGTATTATGAGTTGTTTTCATTAACAAGTTTGGCAAGAAGCAACAGCTGTTCTTGAGTCCAGTTTGGTTTTCTTTTATGTTAACACACCTTACTATCAACATTGATTATTCTACTCTGTCAATTAAAAGGCTGTTCATATGCATATCCACTAATTGTTTACGAGGAGCACACATGTAAGAGGCTGACAATTAAC
>NW_015511344.1:7316-10336 GCF_001515645.1 Sinocyclocheilus grahami | reverse complement strand
TTGTCTCTTCTTACAGATCGTTTGATATGTACTGAGGATTTATGCATCCATCTATGAAGGATGTAGGCTGTCAAACATACACAACTCTTAGCCAATCAGAGCAGTGGGCGTTTATACTTAAATTATGATGTTTTTGGATGTAAAAATCTTGCTAACATTATAAGGGGACCACAGAGAACAGTATATAATAATAAAAAAGGCAGTTCGTTCATGATCCCTTTAATAGTCTCTTGTTGGACTGTTTAGCCAAGCCCTACATACAACATGCAAAACATTGTCATTTAATAGATTACACTTTCTTTAAATCATTTGCAACTGATTTGTAAAAGGTGTTTTTATGTGTGTTTGGTGCATTTACAGTTTTGACCAGCAGGCATCACCAGCATTTCGGGTGCTTCGAAACACTGAAGCACTTTGGGAAGCAATTGGTTCAGTTGATTCAAAGTTTCGAAAAGGTTAATTTCTCAGGGTCGAGTCTGAGAAGGAGGGGGCGGCATAAACAACGTTCAGTACCTGTTTCAACCACTAGCATATATATAGCCAACAACATACTGTACAGATCAAAATCAAGCATTGCGTTAGTTCAGGCAGACTTCGTCAGTCAAGCTTGCATCATCTGATAGTCAGCTGTTCCTGACGTGTACCAATCCAGTCTTGACATTTATCACAGCAGATAATTATTTCCATTCTTTCAGCTTCTCTCCTATCGCATCGCTGCTCGCAAATCAGACTCCCTTCTCCAACCCTAACTGCACCCAACTGAAACTGTAGTCTAATCTGACTTTTGTTTCTTTCCATACAGTTCACTACATTGCAAGTATTCTCTACCAAGTATTTGTATTTTCTCTCATGTTTAATTGTAAATTGTGAATTGTAATTATGTAGGCATAGACTGGACCTGTTCTGTACCCCAGGGAGGTCTGACTTGCTGCTCTCCCCGCTCTGTCTAAGCATGGCTGCATGGACAGGCAGAACCATACCGCCAACACTAACTGTATGCAATATAATTGTAATAAATATACTTTGACGAAAGTGGTCCTTACTGAACAGATATTAGTTTGAATTCAGAAGCATGCAGCAAAAGTGACAGCAGATGAAAAATGCTGAATATGTAATATATACTGTATATATACAGTGGTGCAGATATAAAGATCAGAGCTGTTACACAGTGGGGAGGACTGACACATCCCAGAATTCATCAGTCCAGATCAGTGATGATGATGATGGGAGAAGATCCTTCACTGTGCTGACGACTGGACTGAGACTGACTGATTCTGGCTGGTACTTCTGCTCTGTAGGAGATCTGCAGGTTCCTGTTCAACTAACCGTAACCAAGGCAAAACTTTCGTGTTAGCCAACAACATACAGATGGAAAACTTTATTAATTTAAATTCAGAGATATAACAACTTAAGATAACAGAAGAAAAGTATAAGTTTGGTAAAATATATTTTTATATCCAAAAGAGATGCAAATTAATACGTTACCACATTCAGAAAAAAGGGGAAAAGTTACTGGGACAATAGGCTATCCTTTCAAAAGGTACCTATTTATACTCCTGAAGAATGCATATTAGTACCTTGAAGGTATTAGTACCTAAAGTGTCCATAAAAGTTTCTAAATGCTATATATAAACTTAAAAGGTCCTGCCCCAGTGACAGCTTTTATCCGGTTGAATAGTATTATCGGAAGAGGGAAGTCAAGATACTCAAGAACAGAACAACTCAAGATACAGGAAGAGAAACACAATGACCGCATATGCGAACACAAACACATTCTACATTTCAATCTGGTTTTGGCTCATTTTAGGTGAGAGTACAGTACATGTATTGCTGTGTTCATTTCTAATAGATCCTGTTTAGAATTTTGCAATGATGGATTTTATGCTCAGCTGTTCATGCTTTAATTAGTTTTATCTGAAGATTTTATGTTTCATGTGAAGTGACTTATTGTTGGACATAACATTTTGTGTGTTGTTTGTTTAGGTGTTGTAAGCTACAGCGGTTGGTCAAAACATGTATTAACTGTTCAGACTGGAGGATCTGTCACCATCCCATGTCATTATGACAAGAAATACACACAGCAGAAGAAATACTGGTTCTCAGAGATTGATAAATCTAAAACATACACAAATAAAACAGAGGAGAATCTGTCAGTAATTGATCATCCTGATCAGAGTCTCTTTACTGTGACTATGAGAAACCTGCAGGACAAACACACTGGACATTATTATTGTGTTGTGGAGACCGGAGAACAACCACCGATAAATGTCATATATGAGAAGCAGCTCAAGATTCAATCTGGTAAAACATTTTGCAATTGTTTTAATCAAATTCTAATACAAATATGTATTTTATAATCACAAATAAATGATTTGTGTGTGTGTGTGTGTTCAGCTCCTGATGTGTCTGTGGTGAGCAGCAGTGTATCTGGACATGAAGGTGGTGATATCAGTGTTCAGTGTCTCTACAGTTCTGGATATCAGAATGAAGTCAAACGGTGGTGCAGATATAAAGATCAGAGCTGTTACACAGTGGGGAGGACTGACACATCCCAGAATTCATCAGTCCAGATCAGTGATGATGATGATGGGGGAAGATCCTTCACTGTGCTGATGTCTGGACTGAGACTGACTGATTCTGGCTGGTACTTCTGCTCTGCTGGAGAGGCACTGAATCCTGTTCATCTCAACGTAATAGGAGGTGGTAAAACTTATTTAATACTCTTTTCGAATACCGAATAATCAATCCATAATCGATACTATAAAAGTTCTGCTGTTAGAAAAAAAATGTATTTGTATTTTGACAGTAAGTGTGAGCACAGACGTCGGCATTGAGAAGGACAGGTTAGTATTAACAAATTCCCATTATTGTGATTTATTCTTTAGCAACATCTAAACTTCAGTTGTCTTTAATGTTCCATCAAATATTATGCTACTCTTCGTGCAAAATGACAAAATATATGATTGCAAATTTTTAAAAAGGCATGCACATCCCACAAACCCAAAAAGGGCTCAGATGCA
>NW_015511344.1:0-459 GCF_001515645.1 Sinocyclocheilus grahami | reverse complement strand
AATGGTCTTATCATGGGAAATTTAAGTTCAGGACCACAAACAGTATCTGATATGGAGTCTGTACACAAGCCCTGTGTGCTTCTCAAATACACCTCCAACACGGCGGAGGACCAGCATCCTCATTGGCTTGATGAGGTGCCTGTTGGGGCTGCTGATGCTGAGATTAATGGAGGGAGAAAGGAGCCAGAGAAAGAGGAGAAAAAAGATGAAGAAGAGTTTCTGGAAGAAGCCCGCTCTCTGTGTCTGCAAAATACAACCTGGATCAGGCTGAGAAGAAGAACCGGCGTGAGACAGGATCATGTTGGAGATTGACCGATGGTACAATCACATATAGATGTTATTATGAAGTATTGATTAATGGTTGATTTGATTTCACTGTCCCAAAACAATTCTGTCATTAGTGACAGTTTAAGGATCCTATGTGAAGTTAATTACAATGTTTTTGATCAGGTGATGATC
>NW_015511343.1:7891-10337 GCF_001515645.1 Sinocyclocheilus grahami | reverse complement strand
GCCAGGCGTTTGCGATCACGGGAACTTGAAGACACTTGTACAAACTCGGATGGGTGACATGAATGTAGATGGCTCCAGATCAGCGATGTAATATTTGGTTTCCCAACAAGGTCCATCGCCCAATACAAAATTAATTTGCTGAATGCAGAATAAACTGTATTTTCCTGTGCTCAAACCTGCCAATCTAAAGGAAACGCTGTGTATGGAGTTTGAGGTAATTTGTGAATTAGGCTACCATAGACTTATAGTCTAAATAAAATTCGTATTATGCTTGTTATAGAGTGTGTGACGTCACGTGCACTATTGCCGGTGACGCAGTTGTCACGGCGACCGTCACAGCCCTAAAGACACTCAAGCCTCCACACCGACACCAGGGAAAGCAGGTCAGCTGCATTCCTTCATAATTGGGTATTCAAACAGTTAACTAACAACATCTAGCAGTTATGCATGAACACATGCAAGCGCACAGAGAAACGAAGAGTGACCTAATACAGGCTTGTTAACACTGAGCTATTTTGTTCTGCTTTGGTACTACAATGATATTGCAGTGATCAGTGGTGTCATTCTGTTAAAAAAAGAGAGCATGATGGAAGGAAAAAAGAGGAATGGAACGAGACAGCCATCTGTCCACAGCAGCAGCATTTAGCTGAGCATTAGTACCACATGTGCACTCTGCATAACACACCACTGCCTTCTTTTTCCTCACGACACGCCAGACGGAAAAACAGACAACAAACAACAAAAATGTCTGTGAATTAGCACATGCTGCCTCAGTAGGACAGGGAAATGTCACTGCAGAAATCCCTTTTCAACATGCTGTAGTCAAACATAATGGAGCACTGTATGTCTGCCCACTAAAGACCCAATAACAACAACACCCAAAAATTATGCAAGAACAGTTTGATATTGTTCAGTTCACTGGAGAATGCTTTGATTTAAAGTACAGACAATAAAAAAGCTCTAACATTATTGTAAAAATTTAATTAAATTTAAACAAGAGAAATTTAAAATAGATAGCACAACAGAAATAAAGATGACTAGACAGATAATGCTACGGCATTTAAATTTGCAACAAATTATGCATTAAAAAAGTTTGCAAGGAATAAAAACAAAAAGATGAATAATTTCAACATTTGAATATGTCAAAAAAGTTGAAACGTTTAACAGCAACATTATGCTGCCTTCTAAGAGTGTGTTCACACTTATTCGGAAGTCTTGTTTTTTTTGTTCCAGACCAAAGAAGCAAATTTAGGACAATTTTCATAACATTTTTTGATGGAACTTATGCCTGTACCTAACTGTAATGGGTAATAATATAGCTCAGAAGTACCAGATATGAGTCACCATCACATCTTATTTTTGGTTTAGATGTTTAGATGTCTTTGGTCTGTGTTGCATTCCACACCAGAGTTTGTTTGGAAGCAGGCTGAAAAGAGGTAATATCTCATCTCGGTCCTCTTTTTTTGAATACGAAGCAACAACATTTATTCAAATGACCAAACTAACATTAATTTTCATTAAAAGACGTTTAAAAAATAATAATCAAAAAATTCCAACAATACACATGGAGTATTTTATAATTCAATTCTCGATGGAATCAACTGTGAATTTGCAAGGTATCATGCAATGCAGACTGTGTAACACCTACTATACACTGCAAGTGACACAACAAAACTACAATGCTTCCTTTATAATCAACAAGGCGTAGACAGAGTGTAAATGAGAGATTTCGTTTCCACTGAAGACAGTTTTTTTTTTATTATAACCAGAGTGTTTGTGAGAGTGCAAAACTCACACATGGACTGTCAATGAGCTCATGCTGAACCGCAGAGCTTTGCATTTTAATGCCAAATCTATTTATCGAAACAGTCATGGGAAATAATCGACTGATTTCAGTCATAATCATGCACTGCTCACAGTTCAGTGTGTTTGCTGATGACGGGACATTGGGTGACCTTTATCTGGGTGCGTGGAGGGAGGGGATCTGAAACAGGGCTCAGGTTCAACATGGCCTTAATGTCTTTCAGCTGTGTGCAGAAATGTGAATTCCTGCAGCTATCACATAAATCTCCACAAACTCAACCCAGTTCACATGCTCTCTGGTTCTTTTCCTTTCTCTCACTTTTTCCTGCCGTGGGGTGCCGAGCTTCTGCTATGTTCTTGTGGTTACCATAGAAAACAGGATGTGATACAGGAAAGGGCCTGCTGGATGGACAGTTGTAATATTTTCTCAAAATTACAGGCAGTGTAACTTTATGACACAAGCATGTGCTCGTCGAGCAGGTCGGGTGAACCCTGAAACAGGAAACATGACTACTGGGAGAACTTGTGCACACACACACGCACACATCAACAAACTATTTTAGCTCATTTCAGGGCTGGGGCTTGACATCATGAAAAAAAACTTTCCATTTTTCACAATCATTACTGGCATTGTCTGTGTTTC
>NW_015511343.1:6869-7463 GCF_001515645.1 Sinocyclocheilus grahami | reverse complement strand
GTGGATTACTTGTGGATTATTGTGATGCTTTGGATTATTGTGGATTATTGTGATGACTAATTAAAAGAGTGGCAAAGCATCCCTCAAACTGTATTTAGTAGTCAATAAGTAACATGAGGTGTAGAGTTCACAGAACACTTAAGGTAAAACTTCAGGCTATGCAGGCCAGTTTGTTCCTGCACACTTAACTATGTTTATCATCTGTAGTCTACCGCTGGGTAACAGGATGCAGGCGATATCCCAAGATAAACATCATAAAAGCAGAATGTGAACTACTGAAAAGTGCAAAAATGCAAAGTCATGAAAATAGCCTGTGACCCCGTGCAGGACAGCATTTGAATTTTTAATTGAAATCACTCACCAAAAGCTGCATCAATTGCTTGCAGACATGTTATTCAATAAACAGGCAAACACCAGCCAAGCAATTTCAAAATGCTGAAGATGATGTATACATCCTGATGCCAAGAGTAGAAACACAGCGGGGTATTTCAGCCTCCTAATGGAAGACAAACGTCTGGCCACAGGACTCCCGCCAAATTACAACGAAGGCAAACAACCGCACCACGGAATGGAAACTTCATTTCCACTCTTTTT
>NW_015511343.1:0-400 GCF_001515645.1 Sinocyclocheilus grahami | reverse complement strand
TTATTTCCCCTTTGATGAAGCATTAATTTAGCCTAATTAGACTTAATACTAAAGTTATTGTGTTGTAAGCATCTGTGCCCAGTGGAAGTGGTCCTCTTGCTAGGCTTAAGGGCCCAAACGCTTTGTGTATTTGAAAAGCTTTCTTTAATCACACTGTAGCCCATATCACCAGATTTAACCCAATTATTACAGCTTATTTTCACCCTCAAGATGGTTTTAATTCCTAATCACAAATAAAACGGGGGCATTTGCAGGCAGAGATGAAGGAAAGGAAACAAAGCAATTAATTATATGGGTGTGTTCAAATTTTAGCACTACAGCTTCCTAGGTTTACCTTTACTTTAAAAGCATGTGGAGAGCCACAACACTCATTAATATACTGAATACTGCCTACTATATA
>NW_015511342.1:9441-10348 GCF_001515645.1 Sinocyclocheilus grahami | reverse complement strand
GAAAGGACAACTTGAAATCGCATCATATGACCCCTTTAAAGAGACACCTTAGTACTTTCTTGACCCCTGAAGGGTGCATATTAGTACCTTACAGTAGTAACATGTACCCTCAAGGTAGTGATTTGTACTCTTATGGTACTATTATGAACCCTTCAGGGGTAAAGAAGATAAAGGTGTCTCTTTTACTCCTAAAGCAACCGTTTTTGCACAATTTTTCTGAGTGTGTGGATAGATGTTTTGTTAGTTTGTTTATTTAAGCCTAGATAAAGAGAATAGCAGTATGAAGATGAATAATGATCAGCTTGACACTGATTTGCTGTATGTATGTGAATGTATTGACAATTTCAATCCCTCGCTTATTTACCATAGCAAGCATAGATACCATAAATACCATAGTTAATGCAGTCATTGTTAGTAAAACTACTATAAAAACATTTCACATTCAGACGGTGTAAAAGCTTTCTCAATCTCTCAATGCCAAGTTACTGAAATGTTGCTGTAGTAACAATAACTGTAGTGACTATATGTGACCCTGCAGCACAAAAGCAGTGTTGAGTCGCTGGGGGATATTTGTAGCAATAGCCAACAATACATTGTATGGGTCACAATTATACATTTCTCTTTTATGCCAAAAATCATTAGGATATTAAGTAAAGATCATGTTCCGTGAAGATATTTTGCATATTTTCTACCGTAAATATCAAAACTTAATTTTTGATTAGTAATATGCATTGCTAAGAACTTAATTTGAACAACTTTAAAGATGATTTTCTCAATATTTAGATTTTTTTGCACCCTCAGATTCCAGATTTTCAAATAGCTGTATCTCAGCCAAATAGTTTCCGATCCTAACAAACCATACACCAATGGAAAGCTTTCAGATGATGCATACATTTTTTTTTTTTTT
>NW_015511342.1:8691-9431 GCF_001515645.1 Sinocyclocheilus grahami | reverse complement strand
AAAAATTGACACTTAAGACTAGTTTTGTGGTCCAGGGTCACATATAGTGGTATATATAATAACTGTACATAGAGATTCTGGCTCATTTTTATGTTTAAAATCCATGTGTGACTGTGTTGTTGATGCCAGTAATAAAATAGCACATGAAACATGACACAACATATTCAGATATTTCTGACTATTGACCGCTGTCTGTGGCAAATCATCAAGCTCCGCCCCTGCAAGCTCACGCTTATCTGAGAGCCACGCCCACATCCCAGCGTCCAATCAACAACCGATGCATAGAACCAAGACCCCGCCTTTTTCATTTCCGAAAATCATTGCTATATGGAAGGATCTGTTGCTGCTTCCATTTCACCATTTGTATTTATTTATTCATTTGCTTAGTAACTAACCGTGTAATAAGCAGGATAACGTACGGTCAGCCGGTCATTAGTGCAAAATAAACACAGGTAGATCAATTCCGTTTTCCTGTACACTCCACATCACCTTTCTTCTTGTGTAATAAAAGTATAAAATCATTTGAACCTCGAACCAATCTTTCCATGTAATAAATGCGATCAAGGACAAGCGGCTGGTTATCATCACAGAATAAACCTGGAGTTCGATCACCCTGCCAACGCTTATTGTGTGATTATGGCCAGCTGACTGCACATTATGCCATATGTGGAGAAGTTGCTACGTGTTGTTAGGCCGATTCAGATTTGAGACGCCATCACAACAGTGAGAGAGAGAAATCT
>NW_015511342.1:7051-7865 GCF_001515645.1 Sinocyclocheilus grahami | reverse complement strand
TCAGCCAATCAGAATCAAGCACCGGAACTCTCCGCTTTATAATAACATGCATACTGCTTCTCTTGATGTGTGATTACAGTAATCGCAGCAGAGTAAACAGCAGGGAACTCTGACCCTCTTAAAAGCAAATCATTACCTGCTATTGAGCTAATCGATCTCTGTCCCGCAGCGGTCCTCGGCCCGCCGCTGCTGGAGCTGACTGTGCTGCAAAACTACATCGACGTCACAATAAAGGGGCCCTTCAGATGGAGAACGAAGAGGGCAAAGAAAGAGAAGTCACTCTGGAAGATCTTCCCACACATGATCTATAACGTCTCTGTGTTCAACAGCAGGAGCAGGCACACGGTCAGTGTTTGAGAAGCACTAGGTTACTCAGCCAAATGAAAACAGGAAAGTCATTTCTCTTGCACTTTGTTTTTCTGCTAGAACTACATGCGTCTTAAAAATGGGAACTTGACGCTGGGGCCTCTGGAATTTTGCACGCAGTTGTGTGTGGCAGTTCAGGCCCAGTCGGAGTCTCGTCCTCTGGCCTACAAACCCAGCGATCGGCTGTGCGTCGAGACGGCCAAAGGTAACACAGAAACCCAACTCCACCAGCCCACGGCGCATTCTTGTCTTTCCGCTTTCAGCTCGTCAGGCAAACAGGTTTGAGCAGTATTTGATTGACATAACTGACAGGACGAGTTGAGGAAACCTTTGCTGCTGTTTAAACTCTTTATCAGCTTGTGTGGTGTGTAATGCTTGACTGTAACAGGTGTTTTCCCAGCGCGCTCTGAGCTGGACTTCCTCATGCGTGAGTCTTCAGACACTCCTC
>NW_015511342.1:0-782 GCF_001515645.1 Sinocyclocheilus grahami | reverse complement strand
TGTCTATCAGATGTTTGTGCACAGCAGATGCTTTCCAGATGAAGAGGTCTTGCAGACGTACGTGTGCTATCTGGGTGATCATTTTTCAATTTTAATGAATTTAGTGCATTTTAAAGTATCATTACAAAGAGCAGAGCCTTACAAACCCCCAGTGAAAGACAGCAAATTCACAGAAAAGATGTTTATATGAGGAAGGAATAGCGTAGAGAGATATTGCACTTATTGGTTTGAAAGTTCATTATATGATTGATCTGTAATCTATGGAAGCCTGTTCCTAGCACTGCATTTTCCCCCCGTGGAATTGCAAGATATACTCAGAATTGCAATGTAATGGTTTTGCTGTAAATCAAGCGCAGAATGTAGAAGAATTCCAACAAACAGCTTTTACTAATAAATCCAACATGAATACACTGGAGACCGAAGGATCGAACGCAACACAGCCTTAAAGCACAAACAATACCGGACAAAGAACTGCAACACAAGAGGAGCTTAAATACACCGTGATAACGACCTCAACGGCAAACAGGTGTGAGATAATTAATGAACTGTCATAGCAACTAAAGATCAAACAGGAACAGAGGAAAGCAAACTAAAAGTCTTGAAACCGAAACACTGAGAATGTGGCTCTGCAGTATAAGGGCTTTTGTGGCTTCACCCTCGTGAAGAAGAACGGCCTTTTACTGCCAGGTACAAATAGTGAAACAAATAGTGTACGTTGTAATTCATGTTTTTAAATGATCATATTACCGTCTCATCTCTTTTTCTCAGGTAATCCAAACATC
>NW_015511341.1:7741-8469 GCF_001515645.1 Sinocyclocheilus grahami | reverse complement strand
AGTCGCTTTGGATAAAAGTGTCTGCTAAATGACTAAATGTAAACTGAATCGAGCTGAATAATGACATTACTGGTGTTTGTAAAATTAATACTGTGAAGCTGCTTTAAACCAATCTGTAATGTCAATTCAGTTTAAAAGTGAATTAATTGTGGGTTAAATGCAGTTATTATAGTTAACTAAAACTAAAACCATAACAAATTTAAATAAAAGATAAAACAAATTTTAAACTTACTTGATTTCAGCTAGTTGCCAAGGCAAAATGTCTCATTTTCATTTAGATTAACTTGAAGTAAACTTAACTAAGTAAAACTGATATAAATTAACTGATATAAAACTATATTTACATAAAAAATGCCAAAAACACAAATTACAAAAAAAAAATCAAAAACAAATATAAAAATAAAACTAGTTCAAAATCGGAAATAAAAACATTATCTTAATAATACCAACAATAACACTGAATAAATGATATCCGAAGAAAATGATCTGCCAATGTAATTTGTAAAGAATCATTTCAATTTGAATGTTTACCTTGATGGAATGGAGTTTGTTCATTCTTGGTCTGTAGTTGTTTGGGTCTCTTCTGAACGTGATTTCCAGCTGTGCTAAAAACGTATTCATGCCAGCCAGCAGGGTCTGCGGACTGATGAGAAGCACATTTCAGTATTAACATTGGTTTCATAGCCACCAGCATGCTCATAGAGTTATGTGTTTTTTCTATACATTTT
>NW_015511341.1:7302-7731 GCF_001515645.1 Sinocyclocheilus grahami | reverse complement strand
ATGACTCGGTCCGCCAGATAAGTGGCCATGATGAAGTCGTGCTCCACCACAAATGCCGTATTCTTGGCGAGAAGGATGAATCTGCATGGCAAATAAAGGAAGGAATCTGTGAAATAAGCATTGAGTGCATCAAACCGATAAAAACAGCCATGAAAGTGTTGTAGATGTTACCGTTTAATGACCCTGGCAGCCATCAGACGCTGCTCAGAGTCCAGATACGCAGACGGCTCGTCGATCAGATACACATCCGCTGGCTTTCCTAAACACAGAGCCAAAGCCACACGCTGCAGCTCACCGCCAGACAGATTCTGGACCTGCAGAGACACAATCACTGTGTTTGAACAAGCACGTATGAATCAAGCAAACTGTGTCATGTACTTCAGTGATGTTATTATTAACAACAACTATATATATATATATATATATATA
>NW_015511341.1:4966-6019 GCF_001515645.1 Sinocyclocheilus grahami | reverse complement strand
AACGTCAGTGACGAACTGAGGGTGTGTGTACGCGTCTCTGATCTTCTCGTGCAGCAGGGCTCGAACGCTGCCCTGAAAACACACACCGAACATCATGACTCCTGCAGACTGACGTATAACGCTCACTAACAGAGCTCAAACTCACTTTAAACTTGGGGCTGATCTTCTGTGGTTCGTAGCTCACGTGCAGGATGGGCACCTCACCTGAGAAACACAACACACTCAGTTGCCACACATAAAAGTGTATGTGTCTGCCTGTAGAAATCAATAAACCTGTCTGTGTGCAGATTTGCTATTCTTGTGAGATAAATGTCTTAAAATGTCCCAAAAAGTATTTTGACTTCTCAAATGAGAAATAAATCATAAATGAACAAATGTCTTTGTTACTATTATTAGTAGTAATTATTCTGTGCATTAATAATAGATTAAAGAAAGAAAATTGATGCCATGCAAGCTTCTTAGATTATTATCATGGTGAAAACCCATATCCGAGTTATTAAAATTTTAAACATTTACAAATTTAAAACAAGACAAAAAATGGTAAAAATATGAAACTAAAAATCTTCAAGACCAATTTTTCTTAAACTGTAAAACTTTGAAGTAATTTTGTGAGGTGCCTTCCTTAATCCAAGATTAATTTATAGAAGTTATTTTATTTCTATTTAGCTTTTATTTCAGTTTTAGTATTTGTTTTTAAATGTATTTGACCTACAATTAGACTTAAGACTTTGAATAATTATACTTTTTTTTTTCTTTTGGAAATTAATAAAGAAAAATCTTTTTAATACCTTGCCAACTTCTTTGGCTATTTTCATTGTGAATCCCATAATTGAGTTTTAAAATGAAATAATTAAAATAATTGAGTATTCAAATTTTAAACAGAAACTAATATAAATATTAAATATTCCCATTTTTCTTAAATTCTTGAACTTAATTTGTATTAATTTGATTGAAAATCTATTCAGGGTAGGGCTGGGAGATATGGCCAAAAAATTATCACGATAATTTTTTTTTTCATATCAGTCGATATCGATAATTATCATGATAAATGTC
>NW_015511341.1:3064-3546 GCF_001515645.1 Sinocyclocheilus grahami | reverse complement strand
AATCATTTGTTGGAATGTTAACTATTTTGGACTGGTGTGAGCTGATTTTTACCTCCTCCGTCTGGTCTGAGGCCTCCTGCAAGCATTCTGATGAACGTGGTTTTGCCAGTTTCTGAAAGAGGAAACCTCGTTTAGTGGACAATAAATGAAGCCACAATCATCTTCCTTTAACACGGAGCAGCATCTCACTGTTCTCTCCCAGCATGACCATGATCTCAGAGTCGGTGAACTCTCCTTCTGTGATGCCGAGCGTGAAAGCGTCCATGCTCTTCTTCATGTTGGGGTACTGATAGCGGCACATTTTCTTCTCTTCCTCCTCAGCGGCCGTCTCTGCCACTTTAAACACCAGAGACGTCTCCCTGAAGCGCAGGTTCTCTGTCGGCACGTAGCCGTCCAGGAAAATATTGATTCCTGAAGGAAATAAGAGAATGTTATCGTTCAGAATCAAATCACTGAGGGTGCTTCTTAAATTAGTGAGGGTG
>NW_015511341.1:1172-1440 GCF_001515645.1 Sinocyclocheilus grahami | reverse complement strand
CAAATCAAACAAACGTAAATGGGCAAAGGCGGGGCCCATGGGCTGACCGTTAAACGCTTCATCACAGTCTTGTGAAAAGGGTCCATTGTAGTGCTGGGTTTTAACACAAATTTCATGATTCACAAGCTTGCGATTCAATTCGATTACCGATTCGATTCAGTATCGATTATTTTGGATATATATCAGGTAGAGTACATGCCAAATTTTCTCAAGGAAAAAACATTTCTCAACTAATGCTGTAAAATATACATGAGAGTCAGTTGGTACT
>NW_015511341.1:0-644 GCF_001515645.1 Sinocyclocheilus grahami | reverse complement strand
GAGAAACTCACATCGAATCTCCCCAGGTTTGGTTTCTGTTTTCCCACCAGGATTTTGAGGGCAGTGGATTTCCCGATACCATTAGTACCCACGAGCCCCAGCACCTCACCTGGACGAGGGATGGGCAACCTGACAAACATGAACACTCAGATTAAATGCACAACATACTGAAGCATAACTAATGTACTGATGACTCAGGTGAGATGCACGTTCGTACCTGTGCAGTTTGAAGGAATTGGCACAGTATCTGTGTGTGGTTTCCTTCTCCAGTTTGCTTGGCAGGTTCACGATTGACAGAGCACCAAATGGGCATTTCTTAATGAAAGAGAATAATTAAAATTAGATTAAATGTATGATGAACTATGAAAATGTTATGGAAATTATTAAGTCAGTTTAGAGAACAGTTTAAAAAAAATCAATTGCATATGTCATATTTGATCCATAAGGCTTTTATGGCTCATATAGTCCGGTATAGTTAAAATATGGAGGAAAAACAGCTCAGTTTTATTCAGAAGCCCAAACTGAGCAGAAATATGCAATTTGGTGCAGATGCTGATGTTCATATGCCAAAAAGTACGATAAAATTCTGACGCTTATAATGTAAATCAGTGAGATCTTTATAACAGCACAGCAGATACTGACAT
>NW_015511340.1:8694-10339 GCF_001515645.1 Sinocyclocheilus grahami | reverse complement strand
AGTGGCGATCTCAGCAAAAATATCACTCGCAAATTAATATTTTTGGTTTTAGGCGCAGTCTGGAACCCTGAGAAATATGATTCAGTTCTCAAGAAGCATTTCTTACCATTATAAATGTTGAAACTTATTATTTTTCCAGGATTCTTTGATGAATAGAAAATTCAAAAGAATACAATTTACTTGAAATAAAAAAAATTCTGTGATGATTTCATGTGGTGAAATATGTAATAAAATTTACTTTTGATCAAGTTAATGTATACTTGCTAAATGAAAGTATTAATATAATTTATTAATAAATAAATAAAACAATTTAGCCCATGTAGCATTTTGGGAATATACAGAGCAAGCTTTCTCAGTGCTTGGCTGAGAAATCTGATGATGTGACACGTTTTGTTATTAAAGTCTCATTCGGAATTTGTGATGTGAGTCATCAACATTTCTAAATCTGGTTCTTTGAGTGTATTAACTCATGTCCTGCATGTCTGTGTAACCTGTTAAATCGCTTCTCTTCTGCTGGCTAAAGCACAAGCACAAGCACATGCTCTGGTCTGCTTCACAAAAGTGATGATGACGGGATATTCCTGTTAAACTAGATAAGCTTCACATTTTCACCAACCAGAAAAACCAGTGTTGTTACCTTTACGAGTTTTACCTGCTTTTCACTTCACTTCGTTCCCTGAGTCTATTATGGCTGTTTATTTCAAAAGTCATGGTTTTCAGCACAGTAGTTTAGACTAGGATCTTTACTGATCTTAGATCCATCTGTCATAAAGCTCTAAATATGCCCCATACTTTGTGTTCATTTATAAAAAAAAATGTTGGCTCATTTGATTGTACTTTCAGCTGGAAAAAAATAGTGCTTTTAGCATCATTTACTTCCACATTTAAATCCATTCCAGATAAGGTGACCATATTGTATTTTTCACCAAAAAAAAAAAAACTTAACATAGTATTAACATATATATAATTTATGCAATTTGTTAAGTACTGTTCATTGTTAGTTCATGACACCTAACACTTAAAGTTAACAAGCCTTATTGTAAAGTGTTTTAGTTAATTTAGCCACAAACTCCTTTGCTTGATGTGGCCCCAACCGAGATGAACCCAACTGGAATTCTTGTGTAATTCTCCATTAATTTAGATTTTAATTTGGGTATGTAGATGGAGTCAGTTGTTCAGTAAACTGTACCTGAAGCTGTGCATTTTTTATGCCAGTGCCACACATACTGCCTAGGGTTGTGATGGTGAGGCCATTTTTATTTGTAGGCTAAGTTTGTCATTGTACCATTTTGCTGTATCCATTCAAGCAATTCGAAATCGAATTGAAAATCGAATTCAAGAAAATCGAATGTGATTTTCATGCGCATCTCGTCAGTAAAGCCGCTCCTGTGATTAGTAGTAAATCTCCAGCACGTGCGTTCAGATGGCGCGGCATTTACTACACAGAGCCGTAGTTCACTGACAAGCTACACAAAATCGCAGGTGATTCAAATATTAAACATAGAACTTTTGTTAACAAACCGAATAAAAATACACCATGCTATAGGCTTAATATAAAATAAATAACTTACAAAGTTTAAATATATATAAAAAAATAAATAAATCACCAAACACTATGGAACCAAATACAGTGGGGAAAAAAAGT
>NW_015511340.1:4478-5007 GCF_001515645.1 Sinocyclocheilus grahami | reverse complement strand
TGCTGAGAAAGTCACCTGGACCTGCAAGGAGGAAACGTGTCCATGGTCTCGCTTATGTGCTCTTTAAAGAGACAGTTCACCCAGAAATGAAAACTGCCATTTACTCAGTCTCATGTCCTTCCAAACCGGTATTTGACTTTCTGTGGAACACAAAATAAGACACTTTGTGTAAGGAACAACCTGTAACTTATCGAATCTCATTTATATTCATGTGGATTCTAATAAAGTGTGCCTAGATGCATTGTGCAAGATTTTATGTCATTGATATTAAACTTCATTGGTTGTTGCATGTCTCTTTTAAATATGCTCAAGTGCAAATAACATTAAAAGGATAAGACTTCCAGCAAATAATGATTTAGTCTTTTAAGGTCCAGGTATACTACATTTTCACAGTTGAGTGCGCAAGCTTTTCAAAGTATACTCCATTGACAGTGAGTGCAGAGTAACGTGTTTGGCATGTGTGGATGTGGATTCAAATATGGCATGACAAGATGCCTTGTGCAAGATTTGATATCAGTGATACGAAATT
>NW_015511340.1:2497-3568 GCF_001515645.1 Sinocyclocheilus grahami | reverse complement strand
ATATCGCACAACAAAAAGTTGTTATCGTGACAGGCCTAGTCATACGGTTTGAAAAGTTATGAAGGTGAATACGTACATGCATATAGTGCATCACATATGGTAAACATGGAAGCTCGTGTACGTCATATACTAGAACTAACCTTACTGGTTCCCACGCATCACACATGCACGTTTGAGCTTCTGTGTTTACCGTATTGGATGTTCCCTATGTATGTGTGATAGAAACCTCTCAGGACTCATTAAAAATATCTTAATTTGTGTTTCAATGATTCGAACAAAATTCTTAAGGGTTTGGAAAGACTTGAGCACGAGTAAAGATGACAATTTAAATTTTTGGGTGAACTATCCCTTTAATTCTTTGTATGTGTGTGCACCAGTGGCCTGCTCATCAGGGTGAGTCATACTGTGGGGCGGCTCTGCCACCTGTGATGGTGGGAGATTAGTTACACAGTATATAGCAACGCCCTTTTCATGGTTTACACTCGTGGCACCCCCTCTGTCTCTTTTCTGTTCTCTTTTCCTCTCTCCCTCTCTCTCTCTCTCTCTCTCTCAGATTCTTTCATTTCACTCTACCGTGCCACACTGATTTGCTCACCACACAAACAGCCACTGAAAAACTGTGCAACAGCAAACCAAAAAAACCATGACGAGGGGGAGAATACAATAGCAGCCTGTGTGAGCTTGTTCTTTCAGTACGTGGCTCACAGAAGCTTCCTGATCGTTTAGAGTTGCAGAGCGTGTGTGTGTAACTGCTTGTGTAACTGGGCTCTGGAGGAAGCAGGCAGCCTGACCCAGTTCCAGACTCAGGCAGGCCGAGAAACATTACTCATCGGACGGATCAGACTTGTTCTCTGGCACCGCTCATGACACACTCGCTAACAGTCTGACGCTCGGCTACAGAGAGACAAGCAGAAGAGGGAGCAAGCGAGCAAACAAATGGTCCGCCTCACTTTTTTGTCCTCCTCGCCCTGTTTCTTTGAGCTCTGCGGCAACGGAGGCTTTTCTCTCATTCTGTGTTTCCTGTCAGCCACATAAAATGTCTGACATGTGGCCAGCGTCTAAGAAGCGAAG
>NW_015511340.1:0-1801 GCF_001515645.1 Sinocyclocheilus grahami | reverse complement strand
TAGATGTTGTGCCTGTTTTTGGGTGGGTGTTGGAACAGGGGTCGTCCAGTGTCGGTTAGGGTGATAGCAGCAGGCAGAGGTGTCTTGTGTTTTGATAGCCCTATCCGTTCATTCCAGCAAAGTAAGCTGATTATATCGTCCTGTTCTCTCTCTCTGGGGCAAAGTCTGGAGGGGCAATTAATCTTCTTGATCCACTGAGAAGTGTATTGCTTGAAACGGTGTATGCATGTGTGTATGTTTGAGGGAGGAAGGGCAGGGTTGCACTATGACCCATTTAGCAAACAGCTCCTTCAATGCAGCACTGTGCATAGTGCGGCTGTTTCTAATTATGCCTCTTGTATCCAACAGAAAGAGAGAGGACGAGAGACAGTTTTGTTGCAGAACAGTCATTTTAGAGGGATAGTTCACCCAAGAATGAAAATGGTTATAGTTTACTCAAGATTATTTTGAGCCAGACCTGTATGACTTTATTTCTTCTGTGGAACACAAAAGGCAGTGTTTTAAGGAATATCCTGAGTGCTCTTTTCCATACAAGGAATGTTGAGGGAGGCTGTCAAGCCACAAGTAAGACCAAATGCACCATAAATGTGGCCCACACAACTGTAATTTCAGACTGTTCCTACATAAAGGTAACAGAAGACTTGGAAAACAGTGACGAGACAGTCTTTGTTGAGGGAAAGTTCACCCAAAAATAAAATTGGTCATAATTTATTCAACAGCATTTTGTTCCAAACCTGTATGAAACTGTAGAACACAAAAGGCAATGTTTTGAGAAATATCCTGAGTGCTCTTTTCCCATACAAGAATAGTGGAGAGGGAATGTCAACCACAAGTAGGACAAAATGCACCATAAAAAGAGGCCTACACAATTGAAATTTCATCTGTTCCTACATAAAGATAACATGGCTTCAGAAGACTTGCAAAACAGTGAGCATGAACTACTTTTATGATGATTTACATTTTACAATAAGGTCCCATTAGTTAATGCATTATGCAAGTTAATGCATGAACTAACAATGAGCAGTTTGTTCCAGTATTTATTCATCTTTGTTAATGTTAGTTAATAAAAATACAGTTTCATTGTTAGTTCATGTTAGCTCAGGTCCATTAAAAAATATTAACAGATACAGTACCGTATTGACACGAATATAAGACGATGTTTTTTTCTTGGAAATACATCTGAAAAAACACGGTCGTCTTATATTCAGGGTCTAGACTTTGACATGTCAACAATACACCCACAACAATAGGTGGCGACAAATATGCATAAAACGAGTGTGCCATGAAATACGTAATGTAATGCGTGTTGTAAAGATTGCGAGTAAAAACTAAAGAAAAAGAAAACCTTACAGCTGCATGAGTCGTGACTGTCACGTTAGCCTGATGGGACCAAACTCCCTTTGTGATTTTAAAACGTAAGACAGTACCCAGATTTGAAGACTACAGTAAGATTTAACTTCTACTGTTAATAAGATTTTGGTAGGCTACTATTAGATGGATAGCCTAAATGTCCTAATTCAGATTGGATACCTGTTTTTTTTTTTTATGGTATATCAAAAAGTGTATATTTTTTAAATGTAATTGTTGGTACATTTTACCAGTTTTTACCATACTTTCAAAACAAAAATTAAAATAGGAAAAATATTCGGGCCAATACGGTATTTGAGTTTAAGAATGTATTAGTAAATGTTGAATTTAACATTAACTAAGACTTAAAAATGGTTTAGAAGTATAATTATTAGTTCATGTTAACTAGCGACACATTTATGTGGCCAAGTGTAAATGGAAACGTTTGAACAAA
>NW_015511339.1:14097-20406 GCF_001515645.1 Sinocyclocheilus grahami | reverse complement strand
TGTGCAGTGTGCAGTGATAGAATATTATTGTGACATCATAATGCATTACTGTCACTGCTGCATTGTCCTGTTTCTACAGTATGGCAAATGAGTGAGGGCACCCAAAGACCTCTTAACATGGACTCATGACCCCAGGGATAATCTTGAGATGTCTCAAAGGATTGACACGATTATCCTGAGTGTGTGTGTGAGTGTGTGGTATTAGTGGGAATTATGGTTCACTAAAAGTGAAATTGTGAAACAGAAAGTGTGCATAATGTTAACCTAATGACTGACTGCCGTTTGTCAGCCACTGTAAATTGAGGCCATTTATGTAATTTCTGACTCATCTCTGAGTCAGATTTGGCTGATGTAACTGAGGAAATCAATCAAGATTGATTTTACAAATGAATCACCTGTCATTTCTAGGGTCCGAGTTCCAGGGTTATTTTAGTATCTGATACAGTGTCATTGATTTTAGTTATTTACATCCATTTTTTTGTGTTTTAATGTCTATACGTTGTTTCTTAATTTGTATTTATTAGATTTAGTTTGTTTCGTTTTTGTTATTTTAGTTTTACTAAACAGAAATTAGAAAGGTTGCCTTGGCAGCTGAATTTTTAAGTTTCTTTATTTATATTTTTTATATTTTACAGAAAATGTTTTTTATTTTAGTTTTATTTAGTGATAATCAGGCAATATACGAGGTTACCAAAATCATTTACCTCCTTCTATTTCACACACAATAGTTTTAATGCTACCCAAATGCTACTCTGGTGATGTCTAATGTCCTCTGTTTAATACGCTAGAAAGCATTTTAATTTGAAATGAACAGTTGCAATTATACATTAGGGTCACCAAATCTGACAAAACGCTGTTACAGGTTACCAAAATCTGTTACACCTCTCTATTTTGCACAGAATTACATTAATGTTTCTTAAATTTACTTTGCTGATGTCTAATCTCCTCTGTCTGCTCTATATTATATGCTAGAAAGCATATTGCTCTGATGTGAACAGCTGCAAACATACAGCAGAGTCACCAAATCTGACAAGGCAGTGTGACAGGTTACCGAAATCCATTACCCCTCTCTATTTCGCACAGAATGATTTTAATGTTACCTATATTCACTCTGATGATGGTTAAACTTCTTTATTTTATTTATTCTCTAGAAAGCGTATTGCGCTGTTGTGAACAATTGCACATATACAGCAGGGTCACTAATTCTGAGGCAGTGTAACAGGTTACCAAAATCTGTTACCCCCTCTATTTTGCACAGAATTACTTTAATGTTACCCAAATGCACTCTTGTGATGTTTAAACTTCTCTATTTCATACTCTAGAAAGCATTTTGATTGGATGTGAACACTTACACATATACAGCAGGGTCACCAAATCCAACAACACACCATTACATGTTACCAAAATCTGTAACAGCCTTGTATTTTAGACAGAATTGCTTTAATGTTATCCAAATTCACTTTGGTGAGGTCTAATGTCCTCTGTTTCATACTCTGGAAATAAATAAAGATATATAAGATGTCCTCTATTACTCTAGAAAGCAGTTTTATTTGATTTGAACAGCTGTTCATATAGAGCAAGGTCACCAAATCTGACAACACACTGTTACAGGTTACCGAAATCTTGTGATATACTTCAGGGTCACCAAATCTGACAACATGCCGTTACAGGTTACCAAAATCAGTTACCCCTCTCTGTTTCACACACAATGGCTTTAATATTAGCCAAATTTATTCTGGTCATGTCTAATCTCCTCTATTTTATATCCCATATTGCTCTGGTGTGAACATATACAGCAGGGTCACCAAATCTGACAGGGTAATATGACATGCTACCGAAATCTGTTACCCCCTCTGTTTCACACAGAATGTCTTTAATGTTACCCAAATTCACTCTGGTGATGTCTAAACTTCTGTATTTCATACTGTAGAAAGCATTTTGATTTGATGTGAACACTTATACGGCAGGGTCACCAAAGTGGACAACACACTGTTACAGGTTACCGAAATCTGTTACCCCTCCCTCTCTTTTACACAGAATTGCTTTAATGTTACCCAGATTCACTTTTATGATGTCTAATCTTCTTTGTTTTATAATATTGGAAGCACGTAAACATCTACAAATATACACCATTCACCAAATCCGACAACACAGCCTTACAGATTATAGAAATCGGTTACTTAGATTTGCTGACCCTGCTGTATCTCTGTCCAAATCAGAGCAATATGTTTTCAAAGATATAAAATAGAGGAGGATACACATAACCAGACTGAATTTGGGTACCATTAAAATCATTCTGTGTGAAATAGAGGAGGGTAACAGATTTTGGTAACCTGTTATTGTTGGCTTTGGTGACCCTGCTATATATCTGCAGTTTTTCACATTTCTAATAAGTTTGTGAGCGGGTGAGGTCACTCTGCCCCCTGTAGGTGGACGTGTGACACTGCACGGTGGGCGTCCTGAACGATCTGGGCCATGTGGAATTTCACATCGCAGCTCCATGGTTACACAATGCTGAAGAGGATGAAAGACTGTTGACCTTTCACACGCATCCACCAACAGCACCTCTCTCTCTCTCCGTCTCTGTCTCGCTCAGGTGTTACTGGTCTTCGCTAAAGAGGACAGTCAGAGCGATGCGTTCTGGTGGGCGTGTGAGCGGGCGGGGTTCAGGTGTAACATCGCACGAACACCTGAGTCTGCGGTGGAGTGTTTCTTGGATAAACACCACGAGATCGTCATCATTGATGGCCGGCACTCACGGTACTTTGAGGCTGATGCCGTCTGCCGGTGGGTACAAGCAAACCAAATCCATCATCTGTCGCTCACTTGTTTCTGTTTAGGCAGGATGGGGAATTAAAGGGGTCATATGATGCGATTTCAAGTTTCCTTTCTCTTTGGAGTGTTACAAGCTGTTCGTGAATAGATAAGATCTCTAAAGTCTCAAACCCAAAGAAATATTCTTTATAAAAGTTAAGACTGGTCCACACCCTCCTAAAACGCCTCGTTGAAACATGCCCCCGCATGTCTACGTCACGATGTGGGAAGATTTGCATAACACCGCCCAAATGTATAAGCAAAGAAAGAAGGCGTGACTTTAGTGTTGCAGCCGCCGCCGCTGCCATGTTGTAAAGATGCTGTGTGTTTCGTTGTGAAAGCGAAAATACTTTGTTTGGCCTTCCAAAAGAGGACACGACTAGAAATCAGTGGTTAAGTTGTATTTACAAAATTGTTCCAGAACAGTTCAACCCAAATATTCCGATGTGTCCAGCGCATTTTATGGAGGACTGTTTCCTGATCCTACAATGACGGCTATTCTGACTCACAGTCTGTAAGTACGTTTTCATTTTTAAAGGATTTGCCACTGATGATTCAAACGTGAGTTTTGAGCAGTGTAGAGTAGCACTTGTTGTTCGTCATTTCATTGATCACAAATGCAGACATGGTTTTATGTTTACGCGGCGCGATGCAACACAACACGTAAAAAGACAGTATAAGTCTTTAGAATCCGTAATTATGTCCCCACTGGATGCAACAAATGCCTCGTTTATAATGGGTTTTAATGTTTTTGTCTCGTGGCTCCGACTGGGACACGGCATCACAGTATGGTAGGGGCGTAACATTTCTGTCACACACTTGAGGTATTCGGCCAATCACAACGCACTGGATAGCTGGCCAATCAGAGCACACCTCGCTTTTCAGACCGATGAGCTTTGTAAAAACATAAAAATGTTTGAACCTTAAACCACATAAACACATTTCATTACACCAAATACACAAAATAATGTTCTTTTTAGCAACATCATATGACCCCTTTAACTTTTTTTCCTTTTCAGTTATATACAATAATTCGCCATTTATATGAAATGAGTAAAATGCTCAATGTTTTTACTAAGACTGGATGTACAGAATTCCAGATTAAATTCAATTTGATTCTGAATCACAAGGTCTTATTTTGATTCTGATTAAATTGGATTTGATTTTGATTCATTTGGGTATGGTTCAGTTATAATGTACATTTTTCTTACACTACCATTGAAAAGTTTGGACTCAAATAATAATCATTTAGAAATTACTTTAGAAATGAATACTTTAATTCAGCAAGCATGCATTAAATTGATCAAAAGTGACTGTAAATAGATGTATAATTTTACAAAAGGATTCTTTTGAACTGTCTATTCATCAAATAATCCTAAAAAATGGTTTTAAAAAAATATTAAGTGGCCCAACTGTTTTCAACATTAAAAATAAGAAGAAATGTTACTTCAGAAGGAAATTGGCATAATAGAATGATTTCTGAATGATCATGTGACACTGAAGACTAGCGTAATGATGCTGACCATTTATATTTGAATCACGGGAATAAATTACATTTTAAGACATTAAAATAGAAAGCAGTTATTTTAAACTTTAATAAAATTTCACAATATTAGTATTTTACTGTATTTTTGATCAAATAAATGCAGTATTGTTGACTTTTTCAAAAAAACATCTTTCCAGCCCCAAACTTTTGAATGGTAGTTTATGAAAGAATGCACATTATATATGTAAATTATAAAGGGCAGTGTTTCAGACTGATTCAAACCAGTAACTTGTCATTCATTCATTTCAGGAATCGTGCAACACTGGTGGAAAAGAATCTAAAAAGAAACTAAAAAAAAAAGAAAAAAAAAAGAAAAAAAGAATCAGTTCATAAGAATCATTTGTATGTGAATTTTTAAGTCCAGGTTGGCCACCACAGTCGCTGAGAGGTAAATAAGGCTAAATTACTCTCCACTGTGGAGGAAGTGGCCCACATTTGGCTGGTTGTGGGTGTTAATTTCCCATCCTGCACAGAGGCTTAAATCCATGTGCGCGCACACATACTCAAAGTTGGCAACTCTCTGCCAAATCTAGTTGCTGCCAAATCACTTATTTCCCAGTAGATGTCTATGCGTGTGAGGAAGAGAGAGTCATTTGGAGAGAAATGTGTAAGAAGATACTTGATTTCACTGCCATGATGAAAACAGAAAATATAAAAACCTACTTTTTTGTTATTGTATGTGTTTTTAAACAGGATGATTCGAGCGACCAAACCTTCTGAACACACTGTTGTTTTAGCAGTGATGCCACAAATGTAAGGCCTCAGAGAACACTTTTATCTATTATCCATGTGTTACAGACGTCCTTCATGTTTCTCCTACTGATCTTTCTCTCTCGCAGTCCCTCAGATCAGGAGGAACCATCTGTCCTTCCTCTTCTCTCTGCTGGTTTCTCCAGAGTGAGTATTTTACACTAAAACAGGAATAGTTGCTCCAGTACATGGGCGGGACAATTGGGGCGGGGCTGAACATGAGTGTGGGCGTGTCCAATTCAGATTAAGATTTATTGGTGGGTTGATTACCACAGAAAATCATTTAGAAAACCAAAACTTAAAAGTAATGCACACACGCACGCTGTCAGCTTTAATAGTCATGACGGGATATGTTGGATATTTTTTTGCTCAGGCAAGTTATTTATTGATTCATGGTAGTCCCACAAGTAACGTTTTATATTTTAATATTTATGCCGTGTCCCATAGACCTCCCAAATTATTTTTAATATAAATATCCATAGCAGATCATTTTGTTTACTGAATTTCCTGCAGAAAAATCTGGACTCAACTTTAGCTTGCAATACAAACTAGGACAACATGCGTACTGTGTGATAAATGCAGTGCTGTATTATATCTCTCTCTCTCTCTCTCTCTCTCTCTCTCTCTCTCTCTCAGAGGTACCTGGAAAACAGCAGTGTGTCAGCCTGCTATAATGAGTTAATCCAGATAGAACACGGAGAGGTTCGAGCTCAGTTCAAACTGAGGTAAGTCTGAAGCCTAAGCTAGCAGGAAGTTCAACGAAGACGCTGCTGTGAGACGGTCACTGGAGGCTTCAATATTTGTTTGTGTTTCTGTTGTTGCAGGGCTTGTAACTCTGTGTTTACCGCATTAGAACAGTGTCAGGAAGCCGTGGAGATCAGCAGTGAAGATCATGTCATACAAGTGAGTTTTGGGATCCAAATGGATTGTCCCACTGGAATTTGGTTACATTTAGGAAGGCCATTTTTATTCAAAACAACATCCGTACAAGGACTACTTCCTGGATATAATGCAGTAAAGTTAAGGTGGTCGCACACCAGATTAGAAGCACAGTAGGACAACTCACGGGTATAACACACCGGACACTTTGCATTCAGTTCAAGATGGCAGTCCAAAACATATTACTCTATTACTCTACTCTATATTACTCTATTTATACAGCTGTATAAAAAATATGCATATGTATTTACATAGTACTT
>NW_015511339.1:10065-10939 GCF_001515645.1 Sinocyclocheilus grahami | reverse complement strand
AAATAAATTAATATTAATATTCAAAATATTTAGTCTTTTTAAAATATTTTTCTTTTTGGTTAATGTTTTTGTTATTATTATTATTAGTAGTATATTCAAGAATATTATTATGCAATATTAATATATACTTCTACTCTAATTTCCTCACATTTATGCACGTTAAGGCAGTCCATTTAAACCCTCGAATGTTCATTTTACATGAAAGAATATATTTGAGTTTCTCCCATATCTATTATGGAGATTATTATATTTTGAGAGTATTATATTTGAAGGTATAATTGAAATGCAAAATAATAAGGATACTTGACATGTGTTTACTGCAATAATATTGCGACAAGAAAATCATGATATAAGAATACAATATAGGAATATATGAAAAAAATTGGTATAGAAATAATTTTCACTCAGAAATTGCAAGTAAATTTCACAATTAATTACAAAGAAATGACAAGTAGCACATTGAATTAAACTGAGGTAGTATTTTCTTGTAAAACATACTCCAGTAATCTTTTTCTTTGTGTTTTTAGTATGTAAATCCAGCATTTGAAAAGATGATGGGCTATCATAGAGGCGAACTGATCGGTAAAGAGTTGACCGAACTGCCCAAGAGTGACAAGAACAGCGCCGACCTGCTGGACACCATCAACACCTGCATCAAGAAAGGAAAGGTTAGTCGGCCATAACACTACTAGGTCATATTAGATCATGTTTGCCTTTACCTGTGGCACTTTTTACAAGCCTAACAATACTTATACTTGTCATTGATTCGATTATTAACCGATTTCTTTATTTTTATTTTTCAATATGTGTGTGCTTGTTTGCTAAGGATTGGCAGGGGATCTATTTCTCACGGAGGAAGTCAGGGGACAGTATT
>NW_015511339.1:0-461 GCF_001515645.1 Sinocyclocheilus grahami | reverse complement strand
TTAGAGCAATTAGTGTGCTATATGTTGCTTTAAATGAAAAAAAAAGTTATTTAGCAATTTGTTACCATTAAATGGTTAATTCACCCAAAAATTCATTTTGAAGTTGCTTTCTAAATGTCTGTACCACCCATTAAAAACACCAACAAATTTGTCAACCACTATAAAATACCCAGTTTCTAGCAATTTATTTCATTATTTCAGGATCGCATAGTTTTGCAGCGAGGTTTGGATTATTTTAAAGCACGATCTCTTGAGTTTAGGGGATTTAAAGCATAATTGCAGGTGATTATGAAACCATGTAGTGATGCATTATGACCTCTCATAGTCCCTGCATTAATGCATTGTGGAATGTCACTGTGACATCACAGTGCACCACTGCAGGACTCTTTTTAGTGATGTTTTGATCTCGCATAGGCTGTGCAGTGTGCAGTGATAGAATATTATTGTGACATCATAATGCA
>NW_015511338.1:9006-10341 GCF_001515645.1 Sinocyclocheilus grahami | reverse complement strand
TGTAATAATATATAAATTTATATTTAAAAAAAACAAAGCAGTCCGTAGCCTTCTGGTTCATAGCTTTAAGTTTTTCAAGTAATTATTGAAGTAAACCATTTTTTCAGGTAAATATAAGGAAAATTGTAAATGTTCACCATTGCTTTTACGTTTTCACCATTTTCAATCATCTTTTTGTCTTCTGGTTCATTTGAAATGGTCCTGCTGTGTAACAAATGCAAACAAAATCTCTCAGTTAATACTAATCGTAAAAACTGCATGCAGAAATGAGAAAAACTCTGTTTAAAATAGTTTTAGATGAATCATAACGTCACGCAGCAGAAGTATTTCACGTCAGCTCCCCAAACTCAGCGTGGCTCAGTTGTTAGCAGTATATAGACTGAGGTGAAGGCTGGAGGAGATACGGTTCACTTCAACAAACCAATAAAGCCACAAAACCCAGGACCGCTGGAGCAACAGCAGGCTATAGTTTATCCTCCAATTTCCTGCCGTCTAAACTCCAATGCTCAAGCACAAAACTCTCATTAATCGAAGCGGATCTTTAAGAAACGGATGCAGGTGGAAGAGGGCAGAAACAGCTGTTCATACAAGCCCAGCAATCCAAAGCCGCTCAAATAAACGCACATTATTACACAGCCTAACTCTGTATCCGTCCTCCGTTCGCTGCAGATTTTCTGCTCTCAAACCACCAGCTCCAATTAGTTTTGCGAGCGCAGGAGGTTTTGAGGCTGACAGAAGCGGTTGGAGATGATTTTGCTTGGACGCCGGCGCTGTCTGCACACTAACACACATCCATCACAGCTCACACACGCTGACAAAAGCCAAACGTGTGGAAAAGGAGATGCTAAAAAAGTGCTATTATTAAAAACAACTTCCTGCTTCAGCGCTCGATGATATTATGAAACTCGCAAGACTTTCTAAAAACGTTTGCATCGGTGGGTAAAATCAGGCAGAATCACAGACCACCCAATAGACACGCTACTCGATATCTATCCGTTCAGAGGAAAAACCCAGCTGACATGAGCTTTCCTACAAACGGATGATCCACCGGATCAGCTGGCTTCGTGTGAAGTGCATCAAGTACCTGGCTGATGTTAAATGAACACTCCCACTGAAGAACTAAGTGGAATAAAATAAAAGAATAAAATAGCATAACATGACTAAATGTAAGTTTTCATATATAAATAATGACATGAATGAATATTTTTTATATCCACACCCTTTACAGCATTAAATAATAATAATAATAAACTCAACTTAAATCCTGGAAAACAATTCAGAGATTTGTTTCAGAGTAGGGTTGTGACGGTGAGGAAATTTTCCCACCGGTTAATC
>NW_015511338.1:4567-5504 GCF_001515645.1 Sinocyclocheilus grahami | reverse complement strand
TCTATCCATCCATCTATCCGTCTATCTATCTATCTATCTATCTATTTATCTATCTATCCATCCATCCGTCTATCTGTCTATCTATCCGTCTATCTGTCTATCTATCCGTCTATCTATCTATCCGTCCGTCTATCTATCTATCTATCCATCCGTCTGTTTATCTATCTATCCATCCGTCTGTCTGTCTATCCGTCCGTCCATCCATCCATCCATCCATCTATCTATCCATCCATCCGTCTATCTATCCGTCTATCTATCTATCTGTCTATCCATCCGTCTCTCTATCTATCTATCCATCCGTCTATCTATCCATCCGTCCGTCCATCTATCTATCTATCTATCTATCTATCTATCTATCTATCTATCTATCTATCTATCTATCTATCTATCCATCCATCTGTCTATCTATCTATCTGTCTATCCATCTGTCTATCTATCTATCCATCCATCTGTCTATCTATCTATCTATCTGTCCGTCCCTCTATCTATTTATCCATCCGTCTGTTTATCTATCTATCTATCTATCCATCCATCTGTCTATCTATCTATCCATCCATCCGTCTATCTATCTATCTATCCATCCATCTGTCTATCTATCTATCCGTCCATCCGTCCATCTATCTGTCTATCCATCCATCCATTCATCCATCCATCTGTCTGTCTATCTATCTATCTATCTATCCGTCCGTCCATCTGTCTCTCTGTCTGTCATTTGCAAAGTCTCATTCCCTTACTAAAAACTATGCATTTAAAAAAAAAAACAGTTATGCATATTTTTGAGGTCAAAATGGATCTGAACGAGGGTTAAATGCTCAAACAGGTTGGAAATGACATGAGGGAGAGTAAACGCTGGCAGATTTTTCATTTTTGACTGAACTACTCCTTTAAGATAAAAAGATAAACTGCATCTTTGCCAAATACATCACAGAGGGGACAC
>NW_015511338.1:0-1419 GCF_001515645.1 Sinocyclocheilus grahami | reverse complement strand
CTCTCTCACAACTCATGTAAAGCATCAATTATTTTGCCGTAGATTCAGAAACAGCACCAGCACTTAACATGGTACTTGTTTCTTAGTAGAGGACTAATGCCATTAAACGTTTTTAGAGTCTACAGCATAAACATGTAATTAGTTAAACTGATTTAAACTGTTAATAAAACTTGTTAGTTCCCGTGAGTCTTTTTTGACCGATTCATTAAAAGAACCTGCTCAAAGGAATCATTTGCTTGTGAATCAGTCTGATCATGCTGAATTTCTGCTAAATGAAAAAGTGGAAAGTCTATTGATTGAAGCTTTTGTTTTTTTGTTAAATGCATGATTAAATGCATGGTATTCAAATGCAAAAAAATTCATAATCATGCATCATGATCTTCCATGTGAGTCTTTTTTGAGTGAATCATAATCATGCATCATAATCGTTTTCTCTCAAATGATTCAGACTGCAAATTCTCAACTCTGGTTACATTTCTATTGCCGTAATGCAGTATCATCACTCAACAGCAGTGCAGAAATCTCTTACCTAATAAAACAGGTTATTAAAATAGGAAAAAAAAAAAAGTCAGATGAATTTCAGCCGAAAATGAAGTTTCAGATTTTCTACCTCAACAGAAGAACTCAAGACAACATTTAAATCATTCCTAGTGCACTTCATGAGTCACGACCCTTCGACTGCACTCGCAGAGGAAGCTTATTTCACACAGACGTCTGACAGAAACCAGAGCCACCGCGCGAGTCAAGAGCACAAAATATCATCCAAATACTATAATGCTCCCTCCTTCTATGGGCCATATCCCTCAAGCATTTAGATTCTCCCAGAAGTACACGTATAAAATAAGGTTTCATGCATCAAACAGTCGTACTTTAATTTCACTTTACAACTAAACAGCCAGTTCTTGCTACTGTACCTTTAAGACATCTTTACAACCTTTAAGATATGCAAATTACCTCTGATATGATTGGCTAACCTTTGTGCATCAACACAATCGATGACACAACCGTTGGCTCATTAACGTAAGCACTCAAACTTCTCCAGTCCATATATAGAAACAAAATCCTTATAATTATGACGTCAAAACCATGAGCTCATTAACATAGGACCGCCCACATTTACATATCACTGCATACTCAGTAGCATTTAGCTGAAGATATGTAAAAGTGGGCGGTCACATGTTAATGAGCTCACGGCTGTCACAATCATCAGCGTTTTGTTTCCATATATGGACTGGAGACGTTTGGAGTTCGTAAAGCTACAGTATGTTTATTGTACTTGTTTGAAGCAGACAGAAAAGTCATGTTTACCATCAAATGACCTCTTTTAAACGACTTTGATCTTCGTTAGGTCACTGTATTCTTCCCTCCTGTGGCATATGATTTAGTTTCTTTTACAAAACAAGATTTCATGCATCAAAA
>NW_015511337.1:9337-10342 GCF_001515645.1 Sinocyclocheilus grahami | reverse complement strand
AAGTTTAAAAAGTTTGCTTAAAACTTATTTGCACATTCTAGAACAGTGTACATGCTGTGTTAAAGCGCACAGGATCCCGGTTAACGGATCATCAACAGGTTCTACTCACCTGTGGAGGCGTTGAGTCGGGATGAGGATGAGGATTTCTCCGCCATGCGCTGCTGGACCTGCTGCTGGACGCGTCTGGCTTTAGATAGCTGATCCCTCCTGGGATGGTCATCGGTCGGGATCGCATATGTGGTGACCGAGGTGCTGGGCTGTAAGGCGGAAAAGAACAGGCCCTCAGTGGCCACAACAGCGCTCATCATGAAGTCCGAAAACTCGCTCCGGTAATTACACAATCCAAACTTTTTTTTCTATCTGAAATCCGTATTCCGTTGGAAACGAATGTTGTTTTTTTCCCCCCCGCGAATGTTCTTCTTAAAGTATATCAACTGAAAGTAATTTGCCCGGAGCACAGGTACGAGCAGCGCCCCGTACACTTGATCTGTCCAGCTCTGCAGGCAGCTGTGCTCTACTGTCGTCAATAGATACAGAGACTGTGTAGCCGGGGCGGAGCCTCCTCATTCACCATGCTCTCAGCACTAAAATACGCATTTATCAGCCCCAGCTTAGAGTTACAGAGGTTATATGAGCTACACCATGCAGATTGGGTCTGCCTGCTGTGCTTTAGGCACCCCCTAACCTAAAAGTATCATTGTATGACCATGTTTTTGACATGATACTACAAGCATACCATGCTTTCCTCTGAGTGAATGGTATTTGAATATGGTAGCTATTTATCACAGTTGCATGGTATTATCATGTTTTTGGCATGATACCATGGGCATATTATGCTTTTCTCAGAGTAAACTTTAATTACAATGGTATTTGAATATGCTAAACATTTAGGACCATGATAAATATCAAAGTAGCATTGTATTATCATGTTTTTGACATACCAATTAAAATATCATACGTTTCTCTGAGAAAACTTTAATTACATTTGAATATGCTAAATGGTAT
>NW_015511337.1:4598-5955 GCF_001515645.1 Sinocyclocheilus grahami | reverse complement strand
TCTGCAGGACACTGGCCCTCCAGGACCGAGTTTGGACACCCCTGCCTTGAGCGTTCAACTGTGCGCTAGACGGAGCGGAACGCGGAAAATGAAGTATACATGGGTCTTTAACGTTATTAATCCTTTTACTCTCACTTCCAATAAGCACTCTATTCTGACTTACTCGCTCACCTAGCTAACACTGTTTATTTAGTGGTTTCTCAGGAAGAAACGTGAATATACAAACAGCAGTCTCAGAGAGGAAGATGGACAGGAGTGTTCAATACAAGATTCATGCTTAAGAGCCATACAGGGCTGCAAATATATACAGTTTATACATGTACATACGTAAAGAATGATATTAACCGATAGCAATAGCAGTACTTCCAATGTTAACACAAAAAACTACAAGCAAATAAATGTATCAATTCTTCAAGTGATAATGTACTGTGTTTGTAAGTCTACTGCTATAGCTACAGATCACAACTAGTCTTTTCCAACTACAGCGTAAACAATAGCAGACTAGTTGTTGGTGGTTCCACTGCAACATTTGAACCAAACAAATGCACAAAAATTGTTCTGAGACCTCAGGAACTGGATAGGGTGACTACATTAGGAAACAATGGTAGATATAAAACAAAATATTTTTTTGGCTGATGTTTTAAAGGTAATATCTTCTCCTTCTGTTTTAGTAAACAGGGCTGTTCCTGATGCCACAGCAAAGCACCATGCTGAAGATCATCTCGAAGATCTAGAAAAAGAGAGTAAAATAAGGGTCAAATGTGATGCAAGCAACATCAAACGCTAGTAGAATATAACTTAACACACGGGCCCCTATACAAACACACTCGGACTCACTCACCATGATAATAGCGACAACCAAGGCAGCGATGCCAATCAAATAGATCTTCTCAGAGAAAAGCTCTTTGATCTTGGTGTGACAGTTCTGAAAATTGGAGAAACAGGTTATTGGCATGCTATGTGGGATGATTTGGAGAATTCTTCAATATGAGGGTTTACCGAGGAGAGGCTTATTATGTCAGAAGTTTTTTTGTCTTGAGGACAGGTGTTTGAAAGCCACATTGTAGCACTTGAAATAATGTTTCCTTTGCCACAGCAGTTAAGCTGAAAACCAGAGAAGACAGTGATTAGAAATATGTCTTTACAACATCTGGACTATTATTTGGTTTGAGAGGAGTTTGTGTTAGCTTAATTAATTGTGTGCTCCTCAGAACATCAGGACTACTTACAGTCTCATGAAAGATCTTCAAGACAGCAGCGGCAGCCTGCTTTTGCTCACTATCTGTAAGAAAAATGCCTCTGTCATACACAGAGTCATAGAAAGTGATCAGCTCTTTGGAGATCTGGAAAAAAAAAA
>NW_015511337.1:2803-4134 GCF_001515645.1 Sinocyclocheilus grahami | reverse complement strand
TTTGGATGCGATTAATCATGATTAATCATTTGACAGCACTCATTTAAATGTTATACTTTTGATATATAGTTCTGTTGCTTACAAATATTCACTAAGATTAATTGCATCAGTTTACAACTGATGTATACAAGGGGCACAAATGTAATATTTGGTCTTATATGCAATAAAGTTGAAGACCTTAAATGTAAAATTCTTACATTTTACACAATTTATTAAGAAGGTTCATATATTAATAAGTTAACCTATGAAGGTGTACCTTAATTTACAGTGCAAACCAATAAGTATGAGTCAGTAACAAAGACATAAATGAAGCAATATTTTAAAAACTACACTACCATTCAAATTTGGTACCAACATTTATTTTTATCCTTTATATAAACGTTTTCTTTAAAAGAAAACTTTAATGGCACCAAACATTTAACCTGTGGTATAAAAAGGTAATTATTAAAATAATGACACAAAATAAAGTCATGGCATTTTAACGAGTTCAGTTAATACATTTACCTAAAATCATTTTAAACTAAACTAAAAAAGCCATAAAAGCAGTTCCCTTTCTTTTTTACAGTGGGGATTTACAGTCAGTCCATTAAAATATACTTCCGATTATTGTTTGGCATCATGTGAATGGAGGAATTTGCTGAGAGGTCAGGATTTGTTACTCACTGTTCCGAGAAGACACTGGGATTCCTGTATGGCTCCATAGCAACCAAGGAATCCAACGAACATCATCACAGCACCGACAGCAATCAAGATGTAGATACCTACAAGAAGAGCATGATGTGTGTTATCATAAAGGAGAATTCAAGACCCCTCAACAAAACTAGGACCAAAGAGTGAGCCATAAAGAGGTGCTAAATTACACTGAACAACCAAACTATAATCAACCAGTCATCCAGTAATGCTTTTTATATACCGAGGATGCAGTACTGGATCGTGACCAGCAGAAGTCACTGTGTGCTCACTGTGATGGGGCGCCAAGTTTACTTTAGGCAGAAGGAAAACTGCAGAACATTTGGAAGTCATGAGGGGCCAAAATTAACTTCTTGTTTCCATTCCCTCATTCACATAAAAAAGCCTCAAGTTAACAGCAAATCAGGATTCTTATGTAACATGACGTGCACTGGTAGAAGGAAAAAGAAAAGAAAAAGCTTCTTAGAGAAAGAAAGAAAGAAAGCTCCCTCTTGTCTCAGTGTTTACATTGCTTAGGCAGAGTGTTTGCATGGATGTTCAAATGGCAGCGAATAGAGACAGACAAAGAGAAACAGAAACAGAAAAGAAAACTCTCTCTCTTAAAGTCGGCATGAAATCAAAATTGACTTTATTTACTTTAC
>NW_015511337.1:1110-2507 GCF_001515645.1 Sinocyclocheilus grahami | reverse complement strand
TGAAATAAAGTCGGCAGCAACTTCCGGTTCACGCGGACTTTAAGAAACAATCAGCCACACAAACACACACATTGAAATGACTCAGCACACAGAATGAGTGAGCATGAATTATCCTGCAACTGTATCTTTCACTGTGGCAATACCTGTTCACTCTTGCGTGTTAGCTGAATACATGATTGATTGGTTGACATGATTGAAAGGTTGGGGGCGTGATCGGCTTGGAATGCATTTTCAAATCCACATTGACTAGTCTACACTGATCGCGCGGTATTTAATGAAAATGCAATTGAAACATCTTAAGTGTAAGTGTCAATGCATTTAAGAAAAATAAAAGACATTTAAATCACCATTTTTGCAACCATTTTGCTGCACATTTGGCTCAAAATGCATTTAGAAATTCACACTGCATTTTGCTACAATTATCACGCGGTATCACAATGAAAATGCAATCTCAAGTGTCCTACCCGTAAGTCTAAATGCATTTAGGAAAAATGGCATTTAAATGAAAATTTTGCTATAGTTTTTGCTTGGACCTGTTAAACATATCTAATCAATTTGGGTAATACAATTTCATTTTAATTTCATTTGCCATTGTTATTTATTTTTGTTTAGTTTAACATCTTTAGACGTGTTTTCTTTTCTCCAGCAATAAATAAATAAATAACCAATCCAATTTGGTGAACTGTTCTGAAAGTTGTTTTGTCAGGTTTAATCAATTCACTGTTTGAATCAATTCACTGATTCTCTTGTCAGTCACGCAGATACTGGGCAGAACCTGAGATTTCCCTACCCAAACTCAAACCATCTACAGTGCATAATACCTACTGCATAATGTCTGCATGCTCATCATATTGTACTTGCATTGTAGGCACACTACAAAAAAACTGTTCAGCATCATTGTTTTAAAATCAAATTAATTCCTTGCTCTGGAAGTGTAAAGAAAACCCTTCTTTCTTTGTTTCTCCATCTCTTATTCAAATTCAGTTGATCTTGTCCTTCCAGCCCCCTCTCTCATGCTCCGGCCTGCACAGCGACACACACAGGGCACTTCAACTTACAAACTAAATCTCCAGAGCATAATTCAATTTTGTTTTTAAAACATCTAAATGTCCTGCTGTCATTTAGTGACCGTGCCCATTCCCTTGCAAAAAAAATCAATGCAATGTGGGGTGGTGCGGGAGGGGACTGACCGAGCCCTGGTTCCATTTACTTAATTGCGGTGGGTAAGGGGCTAAAGGAACTGCCACCAGGCCATTTCTCAGTGTGACAGGCCTGAATGGAGCACTACGATGTGACTAGCATACTGAACAGCTGCATAATACATACCAGCTCTCCCTCTCCCTCTGTCACTTTCACTTTTTCTTTAAACAAACCACTTTCTTTTTGCTTCTACTATT
>NW_015511337.1:0-1084 GCF_001515645.1 Sinocyclocheilus grahami | reverse complement strand
TCACTTTTTCTTTAAACAAACCACTTTCTTTTTGCTTCTACTATTAACTAGCTGTGCAGAGTGTGGTAAGATTGAGACAAGTTTCATGTAGTCTTAAAATAACGGTGAATAATGTGAATAAGTAGAAGAATGTAAGGATATTTCTATGGCCAGGTGCTTCCTGTAGGGAATGAGCATCTTAATGACACATAACACTGAAGAGACCGCCATCTCTCTGTACTGGCCCCCCGGATCGAGGCACCGACTTCACTGTCTGCATCTCTGTCTGAGTGCATGTGAGTCTCGGAAAGAGTATTTAAAAATCACGTATGAGTGCAAAGAAACTTGCCAAATGTAGCTGCTATTTTCGTTAATTCGAAGAGCAGACATCTGGCTCCTGGCCAGTGAAAGACAGGGAGTGAGAGAGAGAGATCTGGGCGTGTCACATGAGGAAAGGAACAATGGAAAAGAAGCCATTAGCAAAAAAACAAAACAAAAAAACAACCAAAATATGAAGGAGAAGAATGGGAAAAGGAGGACTGTGAACAAAAGAGTATGAGAAAAATGAGACAAAGATGGTAAGAAAAAGAAGTGAAAGAGTGTACAGGGTAAAAGTGTGGACACCGTTTAGCAATTTTTCAGGGGAAAAAAATCTGTAATTTCAATAGGAATCTACGCAATCAGAAATTTTGTGCGACAGCGGAAAATTTCCTAATGCAGTTTTTGTAATGGATTTAAGTTGGTCACATGGATTCATCATGTTGACTTCATCCATCACACTATTGGCAATAGACAACTGAACTTTTTTGCCCGCAAAATTTTCCAACAGGTTTCAAACTGTTCATGCAGATCAAACCATCAGAAAGCTGCTTGGTTTGAAAATTGATTTCTGTGTTAACTATGCGCTACAGTATTGACAACTGCAATTTTGATGAAATTTCGCTAATGTGACCACACCTTAAGGGTGAAAAAGGAACAGGAAAGTCAGTGCACATGCTGCAAACTTTAAGCACAAACAGATGATGCCAGAGTTCAGAGTTGACCCACAGTGGAAGTAACGGTGAGAAGAAAAGCTGCAGCGAGAGAGAGAGAGAGAGAGAGAGAG
>NW_015511336.1:10030-10343 GCF_001515645.1 Sinocyclocheilus grahami | reverse complement strand
TGCATGTGTGTGTGTGCCTACAGCATGTGGGCCGTGGGAGTGTGTGATGTTCATAAACTTCAGGCCTCTTGGACTTTATGAGCATAACATATCACATGAGGCAGCATGGGAGTTTGAGTATGTGTGCGTGTTTGTATGAGCGCTAGCTGATTTAAACTAACGGGTGACTCCATAAAACTTTATAAAACATAAGGGAGTCAAATCCAGCATCTGTATTCGTTCACAAGACCCCTGTGTGCTAGTGAAGACATGTAAAATGTAACTCAGGGTTAGCTTAGATCGCTTCGTACACTCCTGTCCTGAAATTCTGTGC
>NW_015511336.1:4201-5895 GCF_001515645.1 Sinocyclocheilus grahami | reverse complement strand
ATATAAATTATATGTTGGACAGTTCTGCTGCTGTCAAACCGTGAACAGTTTTTTGTTTAATTCAATTTATGTTTATTGTGTAGCATACACTATATATTTGGGGAAAGAAACATCTGATTAAGCAAAATCAAAGCATATTTGCTTAAGCATTAGTTGTTATTTGCAACCCTAAAAAAGGCAATAGAGAGCAGAGAGACTAAAGAGGGGTGGTGGTGTAACAACGTCTGGTGGAGGTGGAAATAGAACCACAACAGATTTTCTGTATGGAAATGAGCACAAAACAGCCACAGGCATCAAATTTGGACACCTGGACTGAATGGCCTGCTACAGAGCACCTGGCGAACACACTCACAGCTTCCCCTACAAAACATAGCCCACGGCAACTACCGTGAAAATCACTTTCCCCTGCATCACAGAAACCACATCATAACTTGAGTGACCAACAGGAGGAATAGCTACTGTACGTGTAGAGGTGTGTGTGTGTGTGTGTGTGTGTGTGTGTGTGTTACGGATAAAGCTGAGGCGGTATGAAGCCAACAGAGAGTGAGAAACAGGGGAGTGAATGTTGTTGAAAAGCTTAATATAAAAAAGAATCCATACGGGTGTCAGATCTGTATCCTGAGTTTACCTCCAGGACATGAAGCAAGATAAATTTTATACTGCCATTTCCAGCCATGTTAGAGAGATTCGCCTCAAAATTCCTTCAAAAGATAGTTCACACTAAAATAAAAATTCTGTCATCATTTACTCATCCTCACGTCATTCAAAATTTGTATGACTTTCGTTCTTTTGTGGAACATAAAAGAAGATATTTTGAAAAATGTCCTTTTGTCCATACAATGACAATGGGTTCCAATGTTGTTTCGGACCCTACTGACTTTCATTGAATCAACCAAAACAGCTCAAACCTTCTTCCACATACTTCTTTTGTTTTTCACAGATGAAAGTCATACAGATTTGGAATGACATGAAGGTGAGTAATGGATAACAGAATTGTCATTTTTAGGAAAAACTTATTTTACCCTGAAACAACCACCTGTCTGCATCCGTTTCCTGTTTTCCTGTAAACGAACCTTAATAACCAATTCCGTTAACTTCAACAACATCCACGTACGCACATAAATGTCACTCTGAGAGCTGCTATCCATCTCCCATAAGCAATCTTTTTTTAATTAGACAATATCCTGTAGCAGCCAGTTGCATTCCATAGAGCTTCATTAGTTCAACACAGATAAGGTGTAGGAGAATCATGGGTAATTAAAGCGGTATATACTGACCAATTCCACTCATCCCCGAGGTGCTAGAGGCTGATATTCACCTCAAAAAAGTGACTCATACAGATTTGTGTGTTTGCATCAGAAATTACTGTTAATATAAGAGCTTGCACAGCAATGTGATTTGCCGGCGAGGCAGAGGGGGATGTGAGTCATCCCACCCGTGTGCAAGAGATGATAACATTATTTCTTTTTCAGATGAGTTGCGAGATTGTTGAGCGCTCCAGGTTTGGTCTCAGGGGTACAAGAAACAAGACTTCCAAATCTCCTGCACAGCAACAGTCACGCCTGCATTCATTCAGACTAAAAACCTGCCTGTCTTATTATGCATTTTCCTATTCTCGCTAAGAGCTCCCAGGAGCCGAGTTCCCGTAGTCACCCATCGTCAAGGTCGCAAGTCCGGGATGTCTCAGCACCTCG
>NW_015511336.1:0-718 GCF_001515645.1 Sinocyclocheilus grahami | reverse complement strand
AAAAATGGGGGCAAAAACAAAAGTGTTGTGTTTATAATTTTGTTTGTCAGTGTACATTAAATAAATCAATAAATCCACTGCTGTCTTGTCTCCTCTGAGGCTGGGACTGTAAATAGTGTTCTGTGCTCGTCTGTGCAGCTAAAGACAGTACAGTTAGCATGTTTTGCTCAAACTTTCGCCATGGCATTAGAACTGCTACACCGTTGTCGCTTGCAAAATGAAAATGACGGCGCTGTGGGTGGAAACTTACAGATTAAGGGGCGGTAATATTATAATGAGATCCCTTTGCCACGTCACCAAGTAAGCGAAATCAGATGCGCTCGTTTTCTCAGAGCTTGCAGAAAGAGGCTTACCAAAACAAAGTTACTGGGTTAAAGGGGTCATATGATGTTGCTAAAAAGAACATTATTTTGTGTATTTGGTGTAATGAAATGTGTTTATGCGGTTTAAGGTTAAAAAAAAACATTATTTTCCACATACTGTACATTATTGTTTCTCCTCTATGCCCCGCCTTTCGGAAACGCGTCGATTTTTACAAAGCCCATCGGTCTGAAAAGCGAGGTGTGCTCTGATTGGCCAGCTATCCAGTGCGTTGTGATTGGCCGAATACCTCAAGTGTGTGACGGAAATATTACGCCCCTTGCCATATTGTGATGCCTTGCCCCGGCCGGAACGACGAGACAAAAACATTAAAACCCAATATAAATGAGGCATTTGT
>NW_015511335.1:8269-10344 GCF_001515645.1 Sinocyclocheilus grahami | reverse complement strand
TATATATATATATATATATATATATATATATATATATAAAATGAACAGTGTCCTGTGCATTTGGGCATGACATTCATAAATACATGTGGAAGAGTGGCTAATAAAAAGTGCAGAACTGATCTAAAAATAAATAAATAAACAAATAAATAAAAACAGAAATATTCCAAGAGCCAATGGCATGTTTATACAGTATAAAATACTGCAGAATCTATAATTCAATTCTAATGAATGAAGGTAAAATGCATGGTGTGTGGATTTTAAAACGGCTCTGTTTTTACTAATATACCCCAGAGAACTTCCTCTCCAGACAGGAAGTTAAATTGCAGAGTACGGCTAACTACACTATAAATCCATACAATCACAGATTATTAAACTAGAACAATCATCTAGAGGTTCCATTATATCACATCACATTATCTACAGATCAATGCAAACATTCTTGTATGCACACACCATTATACATATATCAACATTAAAACTAATTTAACATCAGCCTACAAATCAATGAAGTCCATGTCCTTAACCACCACTCTTGTCAGAAACATAAAAAGAACATACAGTGCTGCTATACTTTTTCCAAGACGATTATTATGGAAATATAATGTATTGCAAATGTAAAAGTGTTTCTGAAAATGTTGGCAGAAAAATAGCCACAACACACTGTACATTTTAATGTAAAATGTAATAAATAAATAAATAATAATAAATCACAAAAAAAATCACAAGACAATTTGCCATTTCTGGGTGTTTTTTTCGGAGTAAGACATTTTGGCAATGGACAAAAATATTAGATTACAAGCAATTACTAACAGTTATTTTTAATTGGACTCCTGCATATCTCTCTCTCTCTCTCTCACACACACACAACACCAAAACTCAGAGATCTAGGTGGTTATTAGGTGGATGTGTAGGAATTCTCTGACTGTGGCGTGTGTGAGAGGGAATTGTGCAGGAAGTGTGTGAAGTTAACAGCACCTGGCCTCCCTTTAAAAAGCCTCCCGAGGCCTGTTAGCTGGCCCAGTCATTTCAATGTGTCTGTCTGCACTCTTCCGCTTGCTCTCTGTAAGTGAAACATTGTCACTCTCTCCACTGTCTCTATGGCACTCATCTCTCCTCTCTTCACTCTTTCTGCTTACACTGCCCTTTTCTTCCACTCTTAGTGCGGATTATCTACAGACCGATAACAAAAAATCTATTCAAGTAATATGCAGCTATACAGGAATAATACTAGCAATTATTATTTACAAAAAAAAAAAATATATATATATATATATATATAAATAAAATTGAACAATTTAATAAATCAAAATACATTTTATTTGCTATTGTTATCTACTATTAACTATTGTTAAACTAACAAGTAACAACATTGTTATTATTAATAACAATAATAAAAATAACATCACCAATAATTATGGTTAGATGGTTCTATATTACATTGGCTTTGTATTGTACTCTGCAAGGACAAAAAATCTAATCTAAAATTTTATCTAATCTAATATTATTTGTGATATAAAATTATAGTATTTAAAATACTACAATTTATATTATATACACATTTATAATAATATTAATATTTTGTTTTTAATTCTGTTTATGTGCACAGTAATAACAAAAACAATATTAACTATTGCTACTAACAAGTAACAACAATAACAGTGATTATATAATAAATATAATAACAGTCATATATAATATAATTACAATAATCATCATCATCATCCTCAATATAATAATAATAATACTTGTTAGATGCTTCTGTGGCTAGTTGTTTCATTGGCTCTTACTGTATTGTACAATAACACTAAATCTACTATTTATTTTATATTAAATCATTTTGATTTGTTTACATTTTTAAAATGTATTTTAAACATATATTTATATACATTCATATTTATAATATCAATATATTATTTTTAATATTTCTAATTGCTTACTGTAAAAAAAAATGAATAATATAAAAATATATAAAATAAACTACATTTAAAATGACGCTAATTCATTCGAATTAATAATATTTAGAATTCATATTTTAATATTTCAGTCTGACACTGATCATAATTACAAACTAAATA
>NW_015511335.1:0-313 GCF_001515645.1 Sinocyclocheilus grahami | reverse complement strand
AAAAAAATTACAATAGCTGCTCACAAAATTATTTAATTCTTAATACACAGCAGACAAAAAACAATAAAAATTACTAAATTTAATGTCCCATCAGCAAACTGTAAACTCCACAAACACTTCACTTCAAATAAAATCACCTACTAAGCAAAGTCAAAGCACACTGTTCTTCGGCACACACTCACACACACTTAACAGCACGTGCGCACACACCCGCACAAAACCACATTCATTATCGTCATTGCCATTATCACCAGCAATTAACCCACAGATGAAAGCAGCCCACAAACCAAGCCGGAGCATGGCACAAGCCTTG
>NW_015511334.1:8971-10353 GCF_001515645.1 Sinocyclocheilus grahami | reverse complement strand
TAATGTGTTTCGATGATAATGCTATTATACTAATCGATATTAATTATTTAATTATAATTATACTAATTCTAATATACAATTATAAAGTTATTATAATTATTAATAATATGGTTAATAATTATATGTATATTATTGTCGTTGTATCGTCATATTGAATGGGTTCACTAGTGGAGTTTATGGATTTTAAAAAACAATATATGCCACATAATTGCATCACTGTGCTTGTTAGATATTTATTCTAGGTTTGAGAAAGAAAATCTCAAAATGAATAATAAACCTTATAGAGATTAGACGCAATATTGAATTTTATACAGATGAAAACAAGGCTTTGAAGGATAGACCTAGTCTTTAAAATGTGTTTTGCACTAAATAAAGGTCCTAGAACCCATAATTTTCACAACTTCCAAAAGAATTTTAACCACTTCCGAAAGACATTTCACCAGCTGAACAATTGGTATGATGTTAAACAACAGTACAATCCATTGAACACGCTGGTCTTCTGTCCCTTACAGCCTTAGTTTAATTCCTGTCAAAAATACATTTTGCACTACACTGCTTAAGGTCTATAATGATGAATTTGATCTGTTTGCTGTTCATTTATGGTCATGCAGATGTGTTGGAGAAAGCTTACCTGGGAAATGTCCACAACTGTGTGTATTTTTCTGTGAGGGTGTTGGAGAATCAGTTTGAGTAAGTCTGATTATTATTTAATTACTGCTCACTCAGATCGGTCTCCGAGTGTCTGACTTTCTGTCTTCTCTGTTGGTCAGGTTGGTGTCACACCTGGACAAATGCACGCTACGGCTTCTGTCTGAGAATGAGAGAGTTGGGACTTTCTCCTCATCGCTGAAAGATCGTCTGGCACAAGCTCAGGACAACTGCACAGCTAAAGTAAGCATTAGTTTAAAAGCAACCAATAAATTACCCTTTGAAAGCTCACACTGAATAATCCCCACACTTCCTCAGGTGCTCCCCAGTCCACCTTTGTTCATTCATTCAGTCCCGTTCCAGCCCGCCACAGACAACCGCTCCAATTTTAGCAGTGATAGGGCCTTCCATACCTTTAAAAAGCAAAGGTACGCTGCAAACCATAAATATTTTTCAAATATATGTGACGTTTCAGGCTGTTTATCAGTTTATGATATGATTCATGTTATCTTTTCTGCTTTTGTAGGGATGTGTTTTACGGTTTTCTCAGAGAATGGGAGGACTCTCATAAAGAACCTGGCTGGGATTTTGAGGCTGCATTAGGCAGTAGAGTCAGGTGACTTTTTTTTAAATGGACATTTTATGCTCTTTTGGTATGATATACATATCCTCCCTAAATCATTTTGATTGTTTTTCCTGTTGTTATTTTTTATATATATATATATATATATATA
>NW_015511334.1:5348-6613 GCF_001515645.1 Sinocyclocheilus grahami | reverse complement strand
CAAGGGCTCTGACAAAAACGTTCTTTAAATGCTTTTAAATTATTTCAATGGCAAATCGCTTTTGAAAATGACCGATACCGATAACCATAAAAATGCTTTATAGCGGTGCCGATAATAGTTCGATCCCTACTTATGACACATCACTCCATGCCATAATTTATTATAAAGTCCAAAAATGTACCCAAAATGCACTTAAATAGTGATCTGAATCCACTTTTAGCGTAAAAGCAGGTGTAAATGGAAAAGTAACTGGGTTCTATTTCTCTTTTGCTAACTGAAAGAGGTCTGAGTTTGGTAAAGAGCTGCTAAATATGGGATAAAAATGTCTTAAGGATTTCATAATTCAAGGCATCATTTGATAGTTTGTTTTTGCATACACTGTTTATCATATCACAATGGGCCATTGTGCAGCCTAGACAAAGAGATGGGTTATGAACCTGTCAAATCTTTCTGTAACTGTCTCTCTTTTAGATCCCTATCTTCCCTGAAGATCTCTTCTTTAGCACAGATGTAAAGGAAGAAATTAAGGAACTGGAGAATATTACAAGCTCTCAGGGGCTGGTGAGTGGGTCACTGATTTTTTTTACATTTAACTTTTTCCTTTAAGGAGGGAAAGAAGTGTTTTATTTATCTTTCCTTTTTTCTGATTTCGCAATGTGTATAATACTGTATTTTACTTTTCAGGACACCCTCCCATTAGTGGACCAACAGCTTCTCTACACTTGCTGTCCATATTTAGGTGAGAGTGAACTGTTTGGGAAAAAATGTGGCTTAAAATTATGTATTTTACCAAGCTTCGGTTGGAATAGATTCCAGTTGAGGGTGATTGATGTATCTTTATGTCATTCTTTTGGCAGGCGAGTTTCGTAAACTTCTTGCTGCTTTCGTGGCTGGTAGTACATCCAAGAGCGGAGGCTTAATTCGCAAGATCACCCCCACGTCTGCAGAACTGAGGGGACCTTCCACCACCCGTTCACAGCAGAAACTTCAGGTGTGCTGCCAGCAAAATGCTTTCCATCTGTAGAAGAATTAAGGGCATGTCGTCCATGTGTGGGTGTTCATGTTTTTCCATAGGTTGACCTGGAACATGCCTTCTTTCACAACCAGCCCCCATCTCTCAGACGGACTGTAGAGTTTGTTGCTGAGAGAGTCGGTTCCAACTGCGTCAAACACATCAAGTCAGTCTCTCACCATTTAGTCAGTTTTATGGCTTTTTCTGTATGTTAGTCTGTGTAAATCAATTAAGATTTGCTTTTCATCATTTC
>NW_015511334.1:4615-5250 GCF_001515645.1 Sinocyclocheilus grahami | reverse complement strand
GCAACCAGGTCAGCAGCTCTCTTCTCTCATTACATATATATCATGTTGTTGGACATGTTTTGGACTAGTTGTCCTCTGTCACATCCTCTCATGATAGGTTCTGCAGTGAAAATGCCCCTGGAGCTGTGAGAGTACTTCTTCCTCTGGAGACCTCTCCCTCTGTGAGTAAAACCGTTACTATTCATCAATTCAATCCATTTAAAATCCTGTTGCAATGCTCAAACACAGTGTTTGTCTTGGGTGTACAGTGTTGTACAGAATTACTTTTTTTCGTCATCTCATTTCCTGATTAATTTAAGAAAAAAGCCTTCAAGTTAATTTAGTTACTTTGCGATATGATTCATATTTTGTGGTGTGGTTTAGGTCCTGACCACTGCTGAGAGCATCACCACTCGTTTGGCTACAGAAAAGGCTTGCAGCTGGCTCTCCGCCAACATCACAAGTAGTGAAGCCTAATTTTAATGACATTTTAAAATGGCAAATGCTCCATTACTTATTTTGTAGCACGTTTTTTTTTTTAAACAAGGATTTGAATTATTCCTGTTTGAATTTATCCCTCAGCACTGCTGAAGAGGGAGTGGAAGAGTGCTTTTGAGAGGGTGATGAAGAGTGTGCCCTCATCCGTCAGTTTGGAT
>NW_015511334.1:746-4282 GCF_001515645.1 Sinocyclocheilus grahami | reverse complement strand
TCATTTTCAAATGCGAGTGAGTCAGATCACAAACCATGTTGTCTCATGTTTCAGGAGGTTTTAAGTGTTGCTGTAGGACCCAGATCTGATGAGGAGGTTTACACTGTTCATCAGATTGAGTCTCTGCTGGACAGAGTGGGACAAACACTTGGATGCAGAAAAGTAACCAGAACCCCTTCAGCATACTTGATTCAAAAATGTTTAATCCACATAATTCAATGTTTTTAATACTTTATTTTGAACTGTTTACATTACTTACACAATCTCTCCTTTGTCCTGGTCTTTTTCTAGCTCCTTTCCCCGGTGGTTGAGCAGATGTTGTTGCGTTGTACTGTTCAGCTTGCCTGCAAACTTGGTGAGAGTGCAATTAATGGAAAATTGAGAAGAGAACATGAAGTCAATGCTGAATATCCTATTGTGTCCGTTTGGGTTTGTTTCTATGTGCAGTATCCGGGGAGCTGCCACTTGTCTCCTCAGCCGAGGGTAACAAGAGACCTGCTCTTCTGGAAAAGTTTCTAGTTCTGTGGTCTCAGACTCCCTCTCCACCTCTGCACCTTCTCCTCAGTGAACCCACTTTGACTGGCGTTTTTAGTGCCACAGATAGTGAGGTAAAAGTAACTGCTGATTTAATCTTGTAGTTGATGCAGTTTACATGTGAAATATAACCGTTATTCTGTGTGAACAGTAACAACACTGGTGAATTGGTGATTCAATTGTGTTTTATCCTTTAATATCCCAGAGGACTGACTACCTGTTCCTGATAAGACAGCTAATAGAGAGGGGTCTTTTACGAGAGGAGGAAGTGGGCACTAACTGGCCAAAGTTGTCAGCGTTATCTTGGCCAGAGGTAATTGCTTCTTGCATATGAGATGTTAACTCATTTTAGAGAGAGCAAAACATTACGTTTTGAGGCTGGAATTCTCACAAATCACTCTCTGATGGCGTTTCTCGTTTGCTCTTGTAGGAGTCTGTAGAGAAGTTTCAGCAGCTCTCTCTGGCCACCCAGTTCCCATTGCCTTCACTGCCAAACCACAGGGACATACTGCAGGTCTCTCAGTGACCACTAGGGGGACACATGAGTCTACTTTACCAACTGCACACATGAATCCCAGCCAAACACTATTGTATTAACAGACAACAAGTGATGCATATTTGAACAAAAGAATGTTTAAACCTGCAATATATATGATTTTAAAAATATTTTAAAGTCTGATTTATTGTTAGTTGCAAGGAGAGTATTTGCTGCTTAAAAATGCTGAGTTAAAACACATTTTGTGGGGAAATTTTAGCAGGGCTTTGCCAGTTTTCACTCGTACTGCCTCACAGTAGAAAAAGATAAAGACCATTCACTGTGCTTTCTTGTCAGTTATGAAATCCTATTTATTTGTTTAAGTGTATCTAAATGTCTTTCTGCCTGTTTGGTTGGTGAGTGTTTGTATGCATTTCTTAGTCTATATTTGCGGAAAATTTGCACTTCGTTAATGTTGGACAATGTTTTCATCTGTTTAATGCTAAACCTATCTATCTAATGTAATAAAAATATAGTTTTGTGAATAATGTGTAAGTGTCTTTCATGTGTTAGATTTATAGCTCAGCTGGACTCCATTTGTAAGGCTGCACTTTTGACAAATTTCATGGGAACTGACCATTTTAAAATGGAAATAAAAAAAGAGAAATCGGGGAAATTTCTATAGAGAATATACATTTTTCTCTGTAGAAGTAATAACTCTTCGTGTCACGAATTACTCCTGTGATGGCAAAGCTACATTTTCTTTTCAGTGTCACACGATCCTTCAGAAATCATTCTAATATGCTAATTCGATGCTCAAGAAACATTTATTCTTTCAGTGTGGAAAACATTTGTGCTGCTTAATAATTTAGTAGAAACGGTGATAATGAACCGCATTCAACAGTACATTTTTATTTATTTGCAAGAGATAATGTCTGTCATTTTTAACCAATTTAGCGCGTCCTTGCCTTTTTATACAGTCTATGGTCCTTGCTGAATAAAAGTTTTAAATTATTTTTAGAAAAAAATTACTGAGCATTCGTGTATATGCGTTTAAAAGCGGAAAAACAATTGTCCTAATTAGCGTACACCAGATTATTATAAAGCAGAGACGTGTAGTTAATGCGTGCCTTCAGGCGAACACTTCGCCTTTGTTTCTTTTTCCAAAGTTTCCTACTATGGCGATGGCTTGCCTCATGAATATTAAAAACATACTGACGTTGCTTCTCGGATTGACCAGTAAAAACAAAATCCTAATTAATATTTGAGCCCCGCCTTATTCAAAATTCAAGGTTCGTTCAGCAAATCAGAAAGAACTATTAGCACTGACGTCATCCTGCAACCTTAATATTCATGAGCGCAGCCTTCGCCATAGCAGGGTTCGTAACCTCCCCCTCCAGTAGAGACGGCAGGAAGTTTCAGCGCAGTTCAACCGCGGCCGCGGCTTTATGATGTGCTCTGTGATTGTCTAAAGCAGACGATATCAACAACATGAGCCGAAAAACTTGCTATCGGTTTCCTCACTCTGCTCGGAATAATTCAGTGCTCTGGAGGGATTCTAACGGGCAGCTGAACTTCAGTTAATCGCTTCCTCCGCCCGGTGTCAACGAATGGCCAACGTGAAAGTCGCGATTCGAGTCCGTCCGCTGAACTCCAGGTACGATACGCTTTCATGAGTCTTATATCGCATTGATTATCTGTAAAAGCTCATGATGAAACTGCTGAATATAGTCATATGGAGTTCATAAACAGCTTTGAGTTGTTGGTGCTGTTGCTATGTCTGGGAATAGACCTGCGCTGACTGAAAGCCAACTGAAACAAATAAGCTGCCATTCAATAAAACTATTGCGCGAGCTCTGCATTTACACGTCTCATTATATTGCAAATCTGTATGATGCTCTATATATGTAAGTAATTTCAACTTTTAACACGTCAATCTATAGATAAAAAAAATAAATTATAGCATATTCAAAAACAACGCATAAGCATGCATTAAATATATTTTGCATAAGCAGTGCATGTGAAGTTGTATTGAGCAACGCTGTTTTGGGGCACGATAAATGTACTATAATCTCCTTGAATCCCTTTAAAACCCCTTCCCCCAAAGGAACTGACAGTACTGTATTATTGTAATGTCTTGTTTGTATCAATTTTACAGAATTGCATTACAAATGTGTTGCATCAGTAAAACCTAATGGATGTGTTTTGCTTTAACTTTTTTAAAAGGGGGGTATCCTGTACACAGAGTTTGCCCCATGAGAGCCCACCGCCCCACCCTCCAGCATTAGCCAAATTACTACAGTATGTGGGTGCTGGACAGGGGGGTAAAGAAACTCCTCCCAGATTGACACACAAAGCTGTGTGCGTGTGTCTGGCCGGTGGCTGCTAGCCTTGACATTTAAAGAGTCTTCCTGAAGTGTGCATCACAAAGGACGACTTCATGGCTGTCCGTCGCTATTGTGCAAACGAAGATGGCTTTTTAACAGGCAGCCGTTGGTTTTATGAGTATGCGCATAATAAATATGTG
>NW_015511334.1:0-736 GCF_001515645.1 Sinocyclocheilus grahami | reverse complement strand
GACTTCTGTTTGAGTTCAGAGTTTTAGCTGCTGCAGATGGCAGGGATTGTGTGGGAATGGCACAGAAATCCAAGTTTGTAAACATGTTCTCCTCATAACGAGAGTTATTTTTTCTTTCCACTGAGTATGTTATAAAATGCACCGTTTCTAGGCAAAAGTATGTACACACACACACATACAATGACAGGCGAAGCAGGCTGTTGTGGGTAGGGCCTCCATTCATCATTGGCAGAGTGAAACAGACCCACAAGGTACTACACAAGCTAAGAGCTTCATAACTCTGAGCATTCAGTGGGAGAGTCCATTGCTTAAAGGTGTGTAACATCTGTTGCATTATCAGCAGCAAACAGAACTGGGAAATAAGTTGATTTAGTACATTTTTCAATTAAAAAGTTGTGCAAAACTTACCATGATATTAGGGCATTGTGAACGGTTGCTGAGGTGTTCCAAATAGTTTTTAGTGCAGTTGCCAGGGTGTTTTGGATGGTTTCTAGGGTGGTTAAAGGTCAAACAGAGTCAAAAGAACCATATCTTCAAAGTTGCAGTAACATGTAGTATTTTTTATGCAATTTTTATTTGACACATATACACTAAAGGTCAGTTTGGAGTAATTATTTTTGATTTTGAAAGATTTTGGCTGCATTTATTTGATTAAAATCCTTTAGTGAATATTATTACTACTAATAATATTACAATTAGGGAAAAAAATCTTTTCAGTTCATGCTATGTAATATGT
>NW_015511333.1:9710-10346 GCF_001515645.1 Sinocyclocheilus grahami | reverse complement strand
ATTTAACAAGCTTGTGTGGCCCAGGCTGATGTCTCATCTGTCTGTGCCAACGCCTGGCTAACAGGAAGACCTGTCAGATGTGCTATCATTCCAGCGTGATGAAGCGTGACATGCACTTTCATTCTCTGAGAACATGTGTCTGCCACTCACATCCCATTAACATTTGAACAGACAGTCAAAGGGCAGCGTGGCCAAACAGGTGTGAGAGTCATACACTCCACTGCATTCAATGTGAAAAGTCCCAAGAGACCGATAAACATCCCCCAAGGTGAACCATAAGCATGAAGTCTCTAAAAGACTGTGACCACCAGATATGAGTGGGAAAGGAGCCAATCAGGACAAAATAAACCAAATAATTCCAATCAAAAGCCAATATAAATTTATGAGCTACTACTAGACATGTTGATGTACAGTGTCTGGGTCAATAAGACTAGATGGCACCCCTTTCCATAACCATCTGACGCACCTTCTAAACATAAAAAGCTCTAATCTGATTTTAAGAAATTTAAAGGAAGACTGTTGGAGCACTGGGGAAATGGGGGCTTTTCTTGCTTTTCATTACTCCAAAACTAAATTAATTTAATTAAATGTAGTTCCTCTTCAGGAACTTGAGCTGCGTCGAAGGACGCTTTGGGA
>NW_015511333.1:8474-8739 GCF_001515645.1 Sinocyclocheilus grahami | reverse complement strand
GGTCTATGGCAGCTATGGTGGCGGCGGAGAGGCATTTATGGCTGAACTTGTCGGATATGAAGGAAAGAGATATGGTCTGCCTCATGGATGCCCTGCTTGCTCCTTCTGGTCTGTTCGGCGACGCCGTCAATTCTGTCGTCGATAGGTACCAGGAGGCTCGTAAACAGGCAGCGGCGTTCCAGCGGTTCCTCCCTCGCCACTCTCTAGCTCTGGGGGCTGACGGGCGGGAGCAGCCCCCTCCGAGTACCAGCTCCTCATACAGGGA
>NW_015511333.1:5115-7014 GCF_001515645.1 Sinocyclocheilus grahami | reverse complement strand
AATTTTCCAAAAGAGAGGCCAAAAGAGCTCTATGAGGTACCACTAGACAAAGTCAATTAGCAGCGTCTGGGTCAATAAGACCTAATCCAAATTACCAATCTAAATGATGACTTATTTAGAGAGATACCAAACTGATTTTAGATTACCAAGAACACGAGCGAAGATCTGATAAACAACAAAGCAATCATGAAAAAATCAATAACTGACACTGCCAATGTTTTTACACTTGTGGGGAGACTGTTTAAAACTGGTGAGCTGTAACAGAGAATCCGTCACAAAGATATTTGGTTATTTAATAGCTTGTCCACTGTCAAACTGTCTATATCCATGATGCATCAGCCTGACATTTCCATCTCATTTTTGGTGATATATACACGTGTTCACAGGCAGAGGTGTCAGATGTGTTATATGGCTCTCATCTGTGAATTCAATCATTCAGTTCTTCTGAAGTGAGAACAGTACATTTGGCTCAAGAAAAAGGCTTTTTCTTACTTGATCTCCATATGAAGATATTCACTAGTCTAGCTATGATAGAATATATGAAACTTACCAGGTGATGGATTTGTTTTCTGTCTTTATAAAAAACGCACCAGGATTCTTTGCCTGTTTCACTCTTTGATTGTTTGCCCTTGGCAACAAATGGGTTTCTTTCTGGCAAACAGCTGACTATGTAGAAATTCACCTGACGCTAAGGTGTATTTTACCCTCAATTGCATTTCATAGATCGATCCTCTTGATTTATAATCGAGAAAAAAATATGATACAAAGATTTCAGAGTCACCAATCACCAGCGTTCCTCACACATATCGCACATTCATAGACATTTTAAACTTCAAGGACATGTCATGATGCAGCAAAGAGAGGTGAATCTCGCTAAAGTGTGGGCTTGATTTATGCGTTTCCTTTACTCTGATAGACACACATATACTGAGTGTCAAGGGCACTGTGTGACCTCTTTACGATAGCAAACTACACCCCGAAATTGATCCTCAGTGTTTTATGGTTGATTGAGCTGTCCCTTCTCTTCTCAGCCGTAGCATTCCTACTGTTACTTAATTGCTTAAGGGAATGCTTGGAAGTAAGTGCAAAGGGCCTTATAATCTCACGTCATACACCACTTTGACCTCCACATGACTAGCAGTGAAGAAAGCATCACGGAAAAACACTTTTTTGAGGTTATGTGGTTGGTAGTTTATGGTAAAACTAGTAAAAGAAAACCTGTCTTTTTAGTTTTATTTATATAGAAAGAAAGAAAAAGAAACGCCCTCTCAAAAGCCCTATTCGGACAGGATTCGTTTTACATGGAGAGGTGGGGTAAAGTAATTTTTACCAGAGCTTCTCAGTGATTTTAGTCCCATCTGAATGTGCCATCTCAGTAATCATTACGGATGATGTCAGTCAAGATTACGGCGACTTTTACCTTCTGTAAAAAGGTCCGGAAGAATTACCTCAGGTAATACTAATCCCGTGTGAATAGACCAGATGTAAATATGTGCGTAAATATTCGTAATTTTCTATTTAAAAGTAGTTTTCCATATTTTTTCCATGCTTGAAGCATTCAGTTGCGTTCTAGGCGGTGGGATAAGTCTGTGGCAAACCTCGAATGTTTTCTGTACATGACAACGCATAACATTCAGATGAAAAAGAAGGTCGAAAGCACTTGTTAGAAGCACAAAACTTCTGTTAGCTTTAGGTAAGTGCCTATTGCAAACAGAATCCAATCATAATGAATTAATTTAATAATTCGATCGATGTAGCACACACACATGACAGGGAGGTGACGGCTGCGTGTAAATAGAGTTACCCCTCCCACTTCTAGTAGTTTTACTGAGATTTCTTATCCCATGCGAATTGGCCATTAATATTACAGACGTCCTGTGGTAAATTAACATTACTCCA
>NW_015511333.1:0-1028 GCF_001515645.1 Sinocyclocheilus grahami | reverse complement strand
TTTGGCAGACAAAAGGGTATATAAATAGGAGCACATTATGAAATGCTGATGCTCTGCATAACATGCATACTTGGTGTTTTATTATAGGGATAGTTCACCCAAAAAGGAACATTTCTGTCATTACTTATTCATTGTTTCAAACCTGAAAAAGTAGATATTTTGAAGAATGTTTGCAACCAAACTGTTGATGGTCTCTATTGACTTCCATAGTATTTATTTCCATACTATGAACGTCAGTGGGATCCATCAACTGTTTGGTTACTCGTATTCTTCAAAATATCTTCTTTTATCTTCTTTTAACAGAAGATAGAAACTCATATAGGTTTGGAACAACACGAGGGAGAAGTAAATGAAGACAGAATTTTCATTTACGCCAGTTTATGCCATCTGAAATTCTACTCTATGGAATTAATTAATCAACTCTCACGTACATCTTGCAAGCAATACAACACATTTCCTGCCTAAACCTATTTAATGCAACTTCAATGTAGCTACTATTGAGAAAAATGGGCTTGAAACAAACTATAAATATGAAAAAATGCCCCAAACCATGTTTCACACAGAATTATCTGGAACTATCGGTTGGTTATGAGCAAAAGCAGGTTAAATAAAGAGAGAGTTTGTTTGATGAAGGCATGTTTAGAGGGGTAAACAAGACTGAATTCACCATATCCGTGGCGGGTCTGAGCACCTGCGGCTTCACTAAAGCTGAGATGTGGCCTGTAATTGCCATGGCGTACAAATGTGAGTTGGTCACACCCAAACCAACACACAAAATGCTGTGAACATTTCATGCTGCTTTTATCCAATACACTGCAGTAAAGTGCCACTCAAATAGCAGCATGCATGTGCGTCTGTTGCCATGTGTAAGGCCTTGAAATTGAGGTTGAAATACCATTTCAGCAACATACAGTGCTAATAAAAAGTCAACATCCTCCTGTTCTTTTCCACATCTTGAGAATTAATGGCAGAATAACAACACATGGACATTTTACAAAACAAATTCCAAATGAAAGCTAAAGAAAAAA
>NW_015511332.1:9751-10346 GCF_001515645.1 Sinocyclocheilus grahami | reverse complement strand
TTTTTTGTATTTTTAACTGTCATTATTTCTTTTGGGTCTGCAAATAGTGAGGTAAAGATATTTTATTATTTAGATCTCTTGAATTATTTATAAGATAAAACTTTTGATATTCACATAGCTAACTTTTGTTGTTGTTGTTGTTTATATCATTTATTTCCCACAGTTTAAACATCCAGTCCTGCACTAATCTAATCACACACTTATTACACATATTGTAAATGATGATGATATTTATAAATATGAATATTTTATAAAGCATATTTATTGGTTGTACATCAGTGCAACAGCAGAGAAACTATTACAGACTGGGAGAAATGAAGATGGCTGTCATAAGAATTCAGAGTGGCTAGATCAAGGATTTTTTTTAAAGGATCAAAGATATATATTTGGTGTGCGATACAGCTTGATGAAACGGCGTGTAAAAATCATCACCTTCATTGCGACAGATGATGGCAGTTTCTTTGTTTCTGTGTCATAAAGTCTATTTGAATGCTTGTTAAACGAAGGCATGGTGATCTCTATGCACTGTATATTATTAGCTGTCTGACTGTTGTGAATTCTGACACTTGTACAGATAAGTTGTAGAGGAAGGGGG
>NW_015511332.1:4290-4964 GCF_001515645.1 Sinocyclocheilus grahami | reverse complement strand
GGCAGAAGGGGATTACTACACTATGGGCAACCGACAGAGGATTCCGCGGGATCCGTTCCGGGAACAGTCGCTCGCATCTCGATTTATGGACAATGACTTTGGACTGCCACCTTTTCACGACGAATTATCTATGGACTGGCCCGGCTGGGCACGACCTCGACTGAGCACCCGCCTGGACGCGCCGTGGTCGGGCTCGTTGCGCACGGGCTTCAGCATGGGCTCACCGCAGGGCTTCAGTTCCAGGTACAGCGAGACCCCGCGCCGATCCAACGCGCCCCCGACCAACCCAGACGAGGCGTGGAAAGTGTGTGTGAACGTGCACAGCTTCAAACCTGAGGAGCTTAATGTCAAAACTAAAGAAGGTTTTGTAGAGGTGTCAGGTGAGAAAACACATATGAACTTTGAGAAGGACGAGTAATTATTGGTAACACAGTTTACATTACCTTAGCCTATAATAATAAATCATCGAATAACATGGAATGTTATATACATTCCAAATGTTATGAGACATGATATGAAACTTTTAACATAGCATTTTTGGTACTTGTGTTAGTGATCTCCTACATTCATTAATAAGGCCCCTTTTCACAAAACAACAAATAATAAATCTGGCCAGGTTATTTATTTATTTATTTGCACACATAACTCCTTAAATATTGGTTGTATTTTTTTAA
>NW_015511332.1:1873-2900 GCF_001515645.1 Sinocyclocheilus grahami | reverse complement strand
AAACTCACAATTACGAGAAAAAAAAAATCAGAATTGCGAGATGTATGCTAGAATTCTGGAAAAAACGTCAGTACTGTGAGATGTAAACTCAGAATTCTGAGAAAAAAAGTCTGAATTGCGTAAATTGTAAATTCGCAGTTACGAATGCATAACTTGCAATTGCAAGATATAAACTCGTCAGAATTGTGTGATAAAAAGGACAATTACCTTTATTATATTTTTATTATTATAGTTTTATTCTGTGGCAGAAATAAGCGTCCATATAAATATCGATTTATATGGATAAACTATGCTCTCAAAATATCCTTTCATTCATGTACATTTTAAACTGCTAGCAAGAATTATATCGGCTGCAGATTATGAATGTATTGACAGGAGAACAATCAATCAAATGTGTTTGTGCTCATAGTGTTCCCTAAAGAGCCAGTAATTGTAGATATGTAGGCCGCGGCGAGACACAGTATGGCATGACTGGCATTTAGTGACCAACAGCTGCAGAGAATGAGGCCAAGAGGCTTTTAAACAGACCTTCTTGATTTGAAATAGCACAAAATATAGTGTTGCCTTTACAATGACTGTAAAATGTGACGGCTCGCCAACAAAAAAGCCTTATATGGACAGAAAGTCTTGAGACTCTAAACCTGTTTGGGTCAAATTTAATGTCAGTGTGGTAAAAGTTACACCTCTGTGCCAAACATTATAGCTTTTCATGAGCAACCAGTGCTTGAATTGACTTCAAGTTTCCTGTATATATTGATGTTGTATTTAAAGCGACATCTTTTTCAAAAGCAATTCTCTACACCTCTTATTTCAAAGCTGATAACTGCATAATGTCATAAGTGTTGAATGGTCGTATCCATCATCTCGCTAGAAGCCATCGATCTCTGCATTAACAACTGCCTTTATGTCTTTTCACCAGGGAAGCATGAGGAAAAGCAAGACGAGGGCGGAATTGTTACCAAAAACTTCACGAAGAAAATTCAGTAAGTCTGATGATTGTATCAAAAGTTTCTGGAACCTTCTAGAA